>NW_015173129.1:1532863-1558662 GCF_001447785.1 Gekko japonicus
TGGATCCCCCCCCCCCCGTCTCTGACTAGCGCGGCTGCTGGAGCAGCGCTCGCTAGGTCTCTAAGCCCCATTCCGGCAGCGCGCGAAGCTGCGCACCGCCGGGCAAAACCTCCCTCCCCTCCAGGAGCCGGCTTGCTGAGGTTCCTGCAGCTGCAAGGAACTCGAGCAAGCCAAGGGAAGGCGGTTGAAAGCGCTCCCCCTCCCGGAGCCGGGCTCCCCGCAGGCAGGCCAGGAATGACAGCGGAGGGGCTGGGGAGGGGGAGGGGCTGGGGAGGGGCGTCCTGGGCTTACTGCCGGAGCTACGTTCTGCCCCGCTCCGGCAGGAAAAGACCCCTGGCTATGAATTGCACATGAGGTGATTGTAGATAATTCTGTTCCTTGGTCAATTGTTTACCAATTTTGTTTCTTTATGATAGGATTTGGCTCTTTTTAAAAAGATTAAAGCATTTTTATGCCTGTTTCTGAATTTTAAAACATTCCCAAATATTAGAGATTTTTAAACAGCTGTGAAAAGCAACAAGTAGATACAGTGAAATAAGTTATGTTAGGCATCTAATACAAAACCATATTTGTTTCATTACTTAATCTCAGTGAAGTGGAATACTTTTTTTCATCATTGTTCCAACACTACTAAATTCAAGGAAACGAGTTTACAAATAATTGTTTTCCAGTGGTTTTAAGAATATCACTGGTAGAATAATTTTTTATTAAAATTGGTGATTAATATTTACTATAAAGCCTATACCATAAAAACAAATTTTGATATCTGGCAAGTAAAAAGTGAACTAAACTAGAAATCTCTCTGAGTTAATCAATGTCTAGGATACAGTATATCATTTGCAACTTTTAGCAAAGGATAACAGAATTACCGTATTTTCCGGCGTATAAGACGACTGGGCGTATAAGACGACCCCCCACTTCTGAGAAGATTTCCCTGGGTTAAAAAGTAGTCTTATACGCAGGAAAATACGGTATTGATGAAAATTTCTGAATTGAGTATTACCCAAGTGGCCTACAGGTGTATACACCAAAACTGTAGGAGCATCCCTCTTTTTTGTGTGTGTCAGAAGTCTATACAGAAGCATGCTCTAGGCAATTATTAGGTACTGTTAGGTGTATACCATCGTACAAGATATGATAATGGTGTGCAGATTCTTAGAAATAAACAACATTGGTTCAAAGTTAATGTATTAACAAAAGAATAATTGCTAAGCTAATTAGCAAATGTGAATACAGAGTTGGAAACACATGTGCACACATCTTAATTTCTACTAAATCCTAATCTAAGCATGTATTATTAATCTAAAGAGAGATGGGGAGGGAAAGAAGAGAAGAAAGAATGAGTCTGTCCTGGCAGGTGAAGTCCAGTAAGGTTCATCTGTCCTGGAATATGCTAGGTGCAGAGTAGGTCAGCTGGGCTGGAGTGTGAGCAGGATGAGGCATGGGCACAGCTGGTCCTTCTGTAACTAGCTATGAGCAGGGACATTCTTCATATGCCCATTCCTCTTCTGAAGAGACCTCCGCCCCTTCAGGGTTAGCTGTGCCCAGCTGACCTATGATATCATTGTGGGAAGGCGAAAGCAGCTTAGATGACAGTGGGTAGAAGAGTGGAGGGTAGTCTTTTGTTGTTGTTGTAGTTGTTCAGTCGCAGTCCGACTCTTTGTGACCCCATGGACCACATCACGCCCTCCTGTCCTCCATCATGCTCCGGAGTTTGCTTAATTTCATGTTCATTACATCAATAACACTGTCTAATCATCTCATCCTTTGCCGTCCCCTTCTTCTTCGACCTTCAATCTTTCCCAGCATCAGGGTCTTCTCCAGTGAGTGCTCCCTTCTCATAATTCAAAAGAATCTATTCTTTGGCGCTCAGCCTTCCTTATAGTCCAACTCTCACGGGTCTTAAGGGCATCTATATTTGGTGGCAGGGCTGGTGTAAGGTTATGCACACATTCCCCACTTTGCAGTCTCATGCAGGGGTTTGGAGCCAGTTACTGGAACCCAGCAGAGAGATAGGACCCAACTGCTGGAACAAAAAGCTGGAGTTCTTGGGGGTAACTTTATACCATAAAAGTGTTAAGATAGTGGGAGGGGGAAAGATAGTTCTCAAAGTAGATTGGATTCTAGCAAAAATAATGTAAGCCTTATTGGTGGATCTGAGGAAAAATGGCTGTGTGGGAAGGGGGAAATTGGGATGCTAATGTTTTCTTCAATGAGATTTGTGAGCCAAATGGAATAATAAAACTAAGTTAATATGGTCACTGTTTGGTTAGGTTGAATTCTGGGGGAAAACATATCAAAAAGAAATAAAGGTATCAGACTCAAAGATGAATAAGTTAACATGTCACTGCTAAATCTCAGACAGATTCTTTTGGTGCTTGCATAATGCTGGAACTGAGTAACTGAGACATTGTTATCACCTATGAATAGGGAGTTAGTGCACTTGCTTTCATCTGTTCCCAAGCATATTGTCAATTACATTTCTTTCCCTCTTTGAAGTAGAGGATACACTTTGCTATGCTGAGATTCCCTTCTGCTTTCTAGTTTAGAGAAATACATACCCTTCTACTATTCCAAATGTTGGGTGACGCTAAATTAAAAAATAAATAAGGATGCATACCCCTTCTGGAGGATCTATGGAGGGATCCCAGTTATGCCTATATACACTGAACTGAGCACTTACTGCCAACAGCAAATATAGTTTTATCTAATTAATGCAAATTATGAAATCAGTGTAGCTAACAGCAGTCAAAATGCTAAGAGGAATGCCTGCAATTTCTGGGATTTTTATGGCTCAGGAGGTACAATATTGTACTTCATAGATTGTACTTCCTTATATGAACCCATGTACTTATACTCCTCTTCCTGCTGGTGTTTGGCAACAGAAGAGAAGTTGTTCAGCTAATGTTATGTACATGGCTGTAAGTATTATGTAGTTTGGCCCTTGTTTGCAAGCAGTGTGTCAAGGATCTTTGTACTAGTTGTAGTTTAAACTAGCGTTATAGCTGACTGAGCAATTTCAGCGTAGCAAGAGCTATGCTCCCTCATCCAGAGCTTTCATGTCCACCACCTTGAGCCAGCTGTAAAATGGCAGTTTGGGGGAGAGCCAGTCACAAAAATAAGGTGACCTGCAGGTAAAAGAAGAAAATGCACATGTGAATATTACAGATTAGGGAGTCTAACACTGAACCAATGGGCTGTATCTAGCAATGCATGAGTGGAAAGGAAAATGTACCTAACACATTTCTGTTTGTGTAAGCAGTAGCACAATGGCTGCAGCAACACACAACATTTTAACATAATTTGTAATGAAATCACAATATGTATATTGGTACAAAGGAATGTGCAAACAGATGTTTCACACAATTTGATTAATGTTGAAATTGTGTCAGATTATATACCTTTTGCTATGTCTTGCACATACAGAAAAAATAGTGGGGATACAATCACTTTCACAATGCTAGAAGACAGCAAGGAGTAATTTTTGCTCTTCTGCTTGTCCAAGGACTGTTGCACATGTAGAAATCTCTGGGATCCAATCCATAGTCCGCCTGTTGATGTTGGGGAGAAATGAGACTAAGAATAATCTGTGACATTGTGGCAGATAATTCCCCACTCAGGCAACCATGAGCAATGCCTTTTATGTTTCACTGAAGAGCATGACATCTCGTATTGCTCTATGTGTCACCAATTCACCCCAAGGCAGCGCATGGTAGGGGCTCCTGCCTAAAAGCAACAGTTTGGGGGAAACCGTATCCATCGTTACTCAAGAGAAAGATCCAAGCACCATTCCACCTTCCACTGTGGACAGACAGATCCAAGTTTCCTCAGCTCCAAGCCTGAACCCAACCATACCAGACCCATCAAAAATTATGGAGAAGACCACAAGCACTGTCCCTGCATCCCAGAGCATAGCTTCTCAGAACTACCATTAAAGAAGGCAAGGTGCAAACACAAGCACGCAGAGAAGCCTCCCAAGTCAAAGTTGCCATCCACCTTATTCCATCTTTGTCATAAAGACCTGGTCCCTCATAAGTCATCTTGAAACTGGTCAATGAGTCAGTCCCCATTCCGAAAACACCTTCCCCCTCATGTTGCTCACCATCCTTATCCCTCTGCCTCAGAAGGCGAAGTATGGGACTTGGAATCCCCTACCCCATGTTATCAGCCCCCTTCATCTTACTGTTTGGATCCACTATCCCCGTAGGTGCCAACAAGTTTGTATTTAATGCCATCCTTTTTTTTTTTGGCCCCCCAGAGGGGATTTTTTAATTGCATTTTTAAATAGACTACAAACTACAACGAAAAAATAGGGAAGGGTAGCTACATCTAGGGAGAAAGGAAAGAAAACCACTAATAACTAAAACCCCAAGAATAGGAGATCATAACAACATGTTATGTTAATGTTAGTCTAAAATTGCTATTATCACATTGAACATAGTCGGTTATGCTAAAATATTTATCTTTTTTATCCATTAATTTAACTGTTTAAAGAGAACCTCAAGAGCATCATCAATAATAAAGAAAAAATTTAAGGCACAATTCAGAGTCCTTCAGCCTTCATTTTGTTTTATATTTTCTAATTCTCAATTGGTATGCACGTTTGGGGGCAGCCGCCCCCTTTTTGGAAGCAGAATCTTCGTCAGAAGACACCGAGTCCAATTCGCCACTGGATTTGCTGTCATCTTCTTAGCAACCTCGGCTGTCTCTCCCAGTTGCAATTTCAGGAACTCACGTGCTTTGGAGACAGAATCAATCTTTTATTTTTTATCGTGTAGTTTGAAAACGTCGCCTTCTGGAATTAACCATCTATAGGCAATGCTGTTTGTTTGGAGAAAAAGGATTAAATCTTTATATTTCTTCCTCTTTTGTCTTATTTCAAATGGGATGTCTTTTAGAATCCTGATGGTATTGTCCCCCATTTTCAAGGGTACTCCAGTAGTTCCTTTCAGGATTAAATCCCTCACATGTCTCTTCAAGAATCTAACCACTATCTCCCCAGGCAGATTATTTTTCTTGAGGTATACGGAATAGGCCCTATAGACCACATCCATTTTGCTTACAATATAATCTGCTTTCAAATCTGTAACTGGGGCTAATGCTTCACTCAAGTTGCTTTAGATTCTCGTCTTTTAATTCTGGGACTCCTTGGAACCGGAGGATCAAATTTGCTTTCTCCATTTGTAGCTGTAGAAGTTGAGATTCGTCCGAAGCTTGCTTTCCCCCCAGCTTTTGCACCTTTTTCTTAACTTTTTTGGTGTTAGCGTCTATTTCCTTCACCTTCTCAGCTGTTTGCTCCATCATTTTTGAAGTTTCAGTCAATTGGAGCTGCTGAGTTGCAAGGTTCTGATTTAGAGTTGTCAGCTGTTGGTTCATATTGGTCATCTGGTCCAGCAGAGGGCACAAGGAGTCTGCCAACATTTTGGAGATCTCAGTGACCTCTTCTGGTCGAGGGCTCATGTTCCCCGCTAGTTTCACTTTTGCTAGTCTCCGTCTTCTTCCCCACCATCTTTATGGATTGTTTACTTTTACAAAAGCTTGCTAAAGTCTCTGAAATTCGCCCATGCGCCTATTTGCGCTCTAGTAAGTCTCTCAAAACAGATTTCAACGCTTTTGCTTCCACTCCCCCCTTGGTATATCGTTTCTTAGTTCATGCGTATGGGATGGGCCCCTCCCCCACTCGCTTCTCTCACCGTTCCTGGGGGGAGCTTTCTTTTTAAATTCTTGTATTCGCTTTAACCCGACTCACTGTTCATTGTTGGTCATACGACCTCGCTCGGAACACGTTTCAGCCGCTCGATCTCCGACGCTTGTCTCGGTCAGCGGCTTTAGTTCCATATTGACACTCAGCGGCAAGACCGTCGGGGTGGAGGAGCGCCTCAATTCCCCAGCATCGCGCTGGTGAAGAGGTTGCCCCTCAAAAGCCCCATGGCCTCCACTCCTATCCGCTGGTGCACAGATCACATCCCCAGGAGGTCCAGGAGATGCCTTCACCAGCATGTCGCCATAAACTGGAAGTCTCTGTTTAATGTCATCCTGATTACTGTGCCAAGACCTCCAATGTGACTATTGGGACCAGTGCTGGGATCCATATGCTCCACTCAGTTCTGATCAAGCAAAAGCAGGCCCTTACCCTACAGATGTTCCAGATCTACCTCCAGATCCACAAGGAGAAGTCAACTCCCTGGGGAATTTAGCCTTCAATTATGATCAACCTGCTTAGGAGGACAGAGAGCCAGACTATGCCTCTGAACCTTCACCCAAGGTTATTGTGCCAGTACCATTGATAATACTCTTCTCGTGAGGACCTGCACATATATAATGGACAAGTTATCTAAAGGGCCAGATCCCTCAAAATCAATGTTTTTTGTATACCCCAAATAGTGATGGATTCAGTATTTAGGGTTATTCATACCAGAAATAGAGGACCTGTTACCTTCCCTGTGAAGGGAAGCCTACTGGAAGTCACGACCTTGGCTACATCCAGCATCAGCATTGCCTTCTGCTAGGCATATTGAAAACCCATACAGAACCAAGAAGGAAGGATGTCCTCACCTATTTCAACATCCTGCAGTTAATTCCCTCATTGTAGACGACATCCAAGGGAAGAACAAGGGCACTCAGCATTCAGCCTCTATTGACAGGGAAGGCTGCAAATTAGATGGGTTAGGAAGAAAAATCTATGCTTCCTTTTCTCTCAGCTTCAAGATTGCCAGTTGTCAATGCATCATGGCCCACTATCATCTTTTCCTTTATGATGGCATCGCACACTATCTTGAATGTTGCCTGATAACAAATGCAAACTGGCAAAACTCCTTGTCTTAGAAGCATCAAAGCTGTCCAAGCACCAAGTTTCTGCTGCCAAACAGTCAGCCAGCTGTGCAGCCCATGGTCTGGCCACAGCAGTCACACTCTGTAGACACTCCTGTTTAGATCCATGGCATTTCCCCAAGAAGCTCACACCAGAACCAAGGACCTGCCCTTTGAGCTCATGGACCCAAAATGCAGAAGGCACACTTACTGCTAAAAGTCTAGAGGAGATCCCCTCCACTCCTTCCACTGCTAAAACAAGACCCTATTACAGATCATACTACTCAGCTGTCAGAAGAAGAGGTCATCCCACATCTTAACCTTTGTTCCCTAGTAGGCTTCCCTATATACCTACTGGCCAACCACATTTCCAACAGTGGAGGAGGTTCCCCACTCCAAGGGGCAAAGCCAGACCTCAGTTGCCCAAACCCTCTCAACCTATAAGACAGGGTTTTTGGCAATTACAGCTCACATCCAGCTCATCAACCAACAGGTGGTCCGCATCTTTACCATCCTGCTTGGCAAGACGTTCTGCAAGATCAGTAGGTACACACCGTCATAACAAAGGGATATGTGATAGGATCTGCCTCCCTATCAAACCTATTCCTCTTCCTCATCCAACCTTGCCACCCCCTCTCCAGAACTCCTTGCAGAGGTTAATACTTTTCTTAGCAGAAAAGTGATTGTGAAAATGTCTGCAAAAGATCATCACTCCAGATTTTACTCAAGATCCTTTCTGGTTAAAAAAAAATGGGGGAGGGGGGAGAATGAGACCTATTCTAAATCTGAAAGGTGTAAACAACTTCCTGTTATTTAAAGAATGCTTAGAATGTTAACTATTCCCAATGTCCTTCCTCTGTTATGCCAGGGCATGTGATTTATAATGCTAGACCTGCTGGATGCATACTTCCACATAAAGATAAGGCCTAACCATCACAAATACCTTCATTTCCAATGCATTTCTCACCACTTCAAATATGTTACTTTCCTTTAGGCAAGCTACAGCTCCCAGGATATTTACCAAGGTGATAGCAGTGGTAGTAGCCCACCAAAGAAAGCTAGGATGTGAGATATGCCTGTAGCTGGACAATTGACAGTGCAGATACTAAACCCAAACTTTAGCAGCCTTATATACCAATTTAGGGGCACTCGAAGCATTGAATCTAAAAGTCAATGTGAATTAATCCAAGTTAGAACACATGCAAAGGGCATCCTTCATAGGCACTGTATTAGACTCCACTCTAACCAGAGCCTTCCTACCTCCAGAAAGAGTACTGGCAATCGTGCTACATATAATCAGTTGCCAGAAACTATGCTTTCAGCCAGCCATTCTCCTCAAAAAAACTGTTGGGATTAATGCTCTAGAACAGGTGTGGCCAAACTGTGGCTCGGGAGCCACATGCGGCTCTTTCACACACATTGTGTGGCTCCCGCTACAGTGGCTAGGGAAGCAAAGGGGAGGCATGCCTCTCCAATTGCTCTTTCCTTCCCCAGCCAGTGCAGAGACAGAAAGCAACTTGAACTTTAAATGCACCCCACCCCACCCCATCAGCCGGCTTGGAGAAGGCATTTGTCTCTTTAAATCCCGTCTACAAGCCAAACTAGCCGGCATGGGGGCAGGGGGGACTTGGAGGACACATTTAATGTTAAAGTTGCTTTCTTTCCACCTCTCCCTCTTTCCCCCATCTATTTGCTTTCTTTCCACCTTTCTTTCCCTTTCTCTTTCTCCCCTCCCCCCATCTAAAGTTATCAATTTAATATTAATAAAAGCAAATTTGCATATTTTGCAATAAAAACGTGTGCAATATTTGTTCATGTCTTGCGACTCTCAAATATATGACGTTTATACTATGTGGCTCTTACGTTAAGCAAGTTTAACCACCCCCGCTCTAGAACCATCCAAAGTTTTCTCTTTTTAAGGCTTCTGATGGGGGGGGGGCTTCAAGCTTCACCTTCCTTTTGGTGGCAGTGCTGCTAGGCAGTCTGTTAGTCTGCCAGATGTTATTCCTTTTCCTTCCCTTTGATCAATCCCAACAAAGTGAATTGTTCCTGGAATCACATCTTTTTCTGGGGGAAACTAGCCACAGAAATAACCTTTTGGCATCACACAGCAACTACACCTACTGTTTTTAGATTGGCTGAGCTGTTTTCTTGGGCTGCTGAATGATTCCTGTGGCAGCTGTTTAGAGTGTCTCAGGTATGGGTGGGATGGAACTGATTGATCCGCTACATTATTTATCTCTTTAAGTCTAGATAGATTTGTTTTAATTAAATGCTTCTAACCCTCTTTTCTCCTGGAAGAGAAAATGTCTCATAAATACATTCAGGTATCAGTTCAGATGATGATATATAGTCAAAGCACATAAAAACAAAGGAAGCCAGAACTGGAGACTTGCCCCTGGAACTGGAGATGTGTCCTCCTAACTTAATCTTTCACCTTGTTCTAAGGCATGGACCTGGAATAAATAGGTAACCAAAGCAAGGCTTTCAAGATAGAAATAAACAGCAAAAGTGACTAGCATCATGTAATAATTAGGCTGTCAGTTTTTCAAAATCTGTTGAAATTTTTGAATTCAAAATTTTGATATGTAAATGAAAATACATTAAAAAGGATTTTACTATTAGATCTAATTAAAACAGATATTATTATTATCGGAAAGCAGTAGAGAGGAAGGCAGTTCATACTAAAATTTGTTGTATGATGACAATATCAAAGGCTTGCAGTCAGGCCTTTTGTCCTGACTGTACTGTTTTTGAAGTTGAGTTCTTCTGAGAAATAGAGCAGTGTTGTGAGAATCTGTAAATGCGTCCAAATACTTGGGGAATAGCCTTCCTGCTGTTCTTTGAAAATGTTGGATGTGAAATTCTAAATCAGATGCCTGTTATGATCATGGAAGTTGTGCAGGAAAACAACTGTGTATAAATGGAAGCCTGTATATTGCTAGAATATGCATGATTGCAGTGCCTCTGTATACAGTCTGTGCATAGGAATAGGTTATTCCTTTTTGCAGGAATCCCTGACAGTGGAAACTTGGAGAAAGGTTTTGCTTGATTCTACCCCTGCCTTAGATATAAGTAGCAACTATTCATGGGAGATCTCTCCACAATTACAAAATTCACAAGGAGATGGTGTCTTCTTTCTCTTTGGTCTGAGTTTAAACACAGAAAATATTTCATACTGCAGGAAAGTTATGATTTCTTGAAATTGTGTTGGATTAGATCCAGTCTCCTTTTTCCATGAGTGGAAGGACTCTTATACATGTACTTCGATGTATACAGTTAGCAGCTTGGCTGACCAGCATCTGTTCTTTGTACACTTTCTCTTGCTTTGTGCTTGTAATGTAGTTGTACTCTCGATTGCGTGCATTGTTCTTTGATGCTGTGATATCATTCATGGGACAGCTTGGTTTAGTGATACTGGCATGCAAGAATGTCCTTATGTTATGTCCTTCTCTGAACCGCCTTTTCTAACCTTGGCATGGAGGAGCAGGACCAGCATTTGTACTTGAAAAGATATGTCTTACCAATGCAGTCAAACTTAAAAGCAGGTCTAGTTAGGATTTTTTTTCCCCCCAAAGATATGTCTTACCAATGCAGTCAAACATAAAAGCAGGTCTAGTTAGGATTCTTTTTTTTCCCCTGAAGTGTTTCTAATGAGAAGCTAGCTATTTTTTTTCCAGTTTATTTATTTTATTTTTTCAAAACAAGTTGTACCAATCTGTTGCCAGTAACAAAGATACATTAACATAAAAGTGCGTCTCATTAAAACTTGAAGCTTTCAGTAATATTAATAGGGAAATTTTGAGATCAGAAGGAATTTAAATTCTCAACATTTCAGAAACAGCGCTACTAACAATATTATTAAAAGGGTCTCTACATATGATAGAAAATTGCTTTATTCTGAGAACAGTGCCAACAGACACTTGCTGCTGTATTATAGATCTGAGCAGTCTTCCAGAGTGTTAAATGCCACTGTGTTGCCATTTGCAAGGTGTTTTCCAAAATATTAATATAAAAGAACAAATGGGGGACCTGCAAGGATTTGCAGTGGGAATCGCATTTCCTCTCACTTGCTATTTCCCTTCACTGAGAGAGCCATAACCTTTCCCCTTTCCCTGCTTTCGTCATTCCTTCCCACCCACCAACCAACTTACCTTTATCTGACCCTCATCTTAAACATGCCCCCCCCCCCCCGCATCCAGAGAAACTATCGCCAAGTTGTGCAATACTAGCTGTCAGGCCAGGCCAAGTTGCGTGTGTGTGGGGGAACCCACAAGGCCTTGCGGGCGGCAACTCATTTTCCCAATGTACCCCTTCCTGACACTATTTCTTCTTTCCTTCCTCCTGGCAACCCCATATCCTTGCCTTTCCCTGCTACCTTCAGTCTTTCCCAACCGCCAACTTGCTTTTTATCTGTCCCCCATCTTCAAATATATTTATTTATTTGCTTCATTTATACCCTGATTTTCTCCACAATGGGGGGTCCAAGGCTTGCATCATTCTCCTGCCCTCCATTTTATCCTCAAAATCGCCACTGTGAGGTAGATCAGGCTGAGAGAGAGTGACTGGTTCGAGGTCACCCAATGAGTTTCTGTGGCAGTGTGGAGATTCAAACCAGGATTTCCCAGACCCTAGTCTGAAACGCTAACCACTACACCATGCTGGATTTATGGGGTGGCTTCTGTTGAACAGTAGGAATCAGCCAGTCCTGGGTGAGTCATGCAGGTTATGTGGTATCAAGGTTGTTGCAAGGCCTAGCCTTGATGAGTCCTTCCTCAAAGGCCAAAACAGCTTTTGAGAGGACCCTGCCTCCTCACCCTGCCTTTTACTGACAGATACTAAGTCTTGAAGGTTGGTGATTGTTGTGGTTAGGGTTGCCAGCTTCCAGGTGGGGTCTGGAGATCTCCTGCTTGTACAGCTGATCTCCAGCTGACAGAGATTAGCTACCGGGGGGGGGGGAAATGGCTGCTTTGAAGGATGAATTCTATGGCACTGTACCATGCTGAGGCCCCTCCCCTCCCCAAACTCTGCCCTCTCCTGGTTCCACCCCCAAAATGTCCAGGTATTTTCCAACTCAGACATGGCAACCCTAGTTGTGGTTGCTTAGCAATGGCCAGTGAGGCCATTGGTTTCTTAAAGCTACAAGTGTTGTTTCTCATCATCATCATCACCACCACCACCACCACCACCTTTATTGGCATAGCAGTAACAACAAAGGAGAGCTAACAATACAGTTTGCCAAATAGGCAAAATAAAAGCAATGTAAATACAAATAACTATAGTGTTGAACAATACGTCACTAAGATTAAAACCAATTACAGCGAATAAGCTTAACAAACAGAGAAGGAAAGAGAAATGTTATAAAACATGGTTAGACACCATATAGTCTCTCTTTCTCACTCTCTCCCTCCTTCGGCAACACATATACTAAAATTGGAATGAGACAGAGAAGATTAGCATGGCCCCTGTGCAAGGATGACATGCACATTCGTGAAGTGTTGTTTCTCTTATGTGGAGGATTTAAAGATTTCAGATTTTTTTGCATCCCTGAGACATTTTTCAAGTTTGTGGAAAGATTGGTCTTGTCTGTTCATGGCTCCAGTTTCTGGATATAAGTATCCGCAGGTTTGGCCATGTTGAAAATTAGATAAATTGATAATATGGAATTTTATCTGAAAACTTATAAAACTTCATTTCCCCATATTACTCTTGTTAATTCATGTGAGGAGGAATTGGAAGAGATTCTAAGATCAGAATTCATACAAGGAAGGTTTTTTCCAGCCCTGTTTCTGTTGGGCAAAAAATGGTGACCTGAGGAATACAGGTTCTTACTCTTTGAAAACATATGTATTACACATTAATTAGAGGGATTTTGTGCCCCCCCCCGGAAGTCAGGACCATTCAAGGAAAAGGAGGGGGATCTGGATTTATGTAGTTAGGCCTGTTCCAGCAACATGATTAGGCCAAGGCAGCTAAGGTTGCCAGCCCCCAGGTGTGGGCGGGGGGTTCCCCTGCTTTTGGGAGCTCCAAACCACCGCTGGCCAGCTGGCTGGTGGTGGAAGCCCTGCCCCCAAGAGCGACCACCTGGGGCCACCCCTCTCCCTCCCTTCCTGAGAGATTTAAAGGGCTTCAGCTGATCAGTGGGGATCACCTGGTCTGCTGATCAGCTGGAGGGCCCTATAAATCTTTCAGGAGGGAGGGAGAAGGGCTGCTGCCAGCCGCATGCTCCGCTTACAAAAAGACCCTTTAAAGGGTCTTTTTGCAAGTGGGGTGGGGGCCGCAGCACATGGGGCTGATTTCCCAGTGGCAATTCACCACTTGGGATTCAGGCATGCACCCACTGCCCTGCTCACTGTGAATTGCTACTGTGAGCGGTGTGGCGGTACGCATGCCCAAATCCCAAGCAGCGAATCACTGCTGGGAAATCAGCCCTGTGTGCTGCAGCCCCCACCCCACTTGCAAAAAGACCCCGTAAAGGGTCTTTTTGTGAGCACAGTGTGTGGCCAGTGACAGACCCTCTCCCTGCCTCCTGAAACATTTAAAGGTCCCTCCAGCTGATCAGCGGGCCACATGCTCCCCACCAATCAGCTGAAGCCCTTAAAATCTTGCAGGAGGGGAGGGACAGGGGTGGCCCTGGGTGGTTGCTCTTGGTGGGGCTTGGGGTTGTCCCCACCCACCCCAAATTGTCCCCCAAATCCCCCCACTGGAGCAACGAGGGGACCTGACAACCCTAAAGGCAGCTGACCAAAATTATGAGTTCAGCTCTAAAAGGCAATCCACAGAGAGAAGGTTGCCAGCAGAGGGGAAAACAGGTAGTCAGGGCAGAGGAACCAAGTCAGTTTGCAGGATAAGGGAGCAGGCACAAGAAAGGACAAAGCAAGAATCACGGCCTGTGAGTTATGTGCAATAGGTGCTTTGTCTCTATGATAAATATTACTGACAGGAAGAAGAAATTTATATAGGAACAGGAAAGGGTTGTTACCGGTCACAGTGGGGAGAGGTGAAGCAAGGCAGGGAGCTCATAAAGCTCCTTGAGCCTTAAGAGGCCTATGTTTGCCAAAAGACATTCTTCAGCTTCCACAAGATCTGCAGCTCAAGTCTACCTGTGACTGATAGTTGTGACACTGAATTTGGCAAATCAAATAGAATATGCAGGAACCTGTAAAATTTGCAGGGAGTATTTCATTCCCCCCTCCCCCAGTATTTTCTCTTCCCTTCCCTGAAAGCCCCCATAACCTCTCCTCTTTTTCTGCTTCCTTCTCTCTTCCCACCCAACCTGCTCCTCTGTCTTCAGCTTCCCCCCACCCTGAGCACTCTCTGTGTAGGAAACTGTGGCACAGTTTTGTGTTGCTAATCACTGGGCAAGGCTCACTTGCATAGTAAGGAACCCTCAAGTTCAGGGGGGATACAACATTTCCCCCGTATCCCCATTTCCACATCATTTCTACTTCCCCTCCTGGCAACCCCTGTCTCCTCTCCCCATCCCTTGCCTCATTCTCTGCTTCTTGGCTGTTCACCAACTTACCTTTTATCTGTCTCCCATCTTCAGCTATATTTATTATTGATTTACTTCATTTATACTCTGCTTTTCTCCACAATGGGGACCAAAGCAGTTTACATTATTCCACTCTCCTCCCTTTCGTCTTCACAATAACCCTGTAAGGTGGATTGGGCTAAAAGTATGTAACCCCCCCAAATCACCCAGTGAGCTTCCACAGCAAGAGGGGAATTCAAACATGGGTCCCACAGACCCTTCTCTGAAGTTGTAACCACTACACCACATTGACTTTCATAGGGTGGCTGATGTTGAACAGTGGCAAGCAGCCAGGCCTACCTGAGTTATGCAAGTCATGTGGTATCACATCACCCATTGCTGCCAGACCTGCCTCCAATGAGTTCTCCCTCAAAGGCCAAAAGGTAAAGGTTTCCTTGCGTTGCAATTATTTTAGCCAATAGGGGTTTGATTCCTGTAGCTTTCTAAGAATAATAGTGTGATATCATTAAAATTCAATTGTCTAAGAAGGTATCCAAAACTGGATTATAAGATGGTTGGAAAAAAATGAACATGCTGCTTATATTGGGCTATAGTGAGGCAAGACACTGAATTTGGGTAACCTGATGGTTTTAATACTCCAACTATCCCATTTTTATTCTGCTGTTCCTCCAGTAAGCTCAGGGTGGGTACATGGTTCTCCCATCTGCATTTTATCCTCATAGCAACTATGAGAGGTAGGTCAGAGTGACTGACCCAAGATTACTTAACAAATTTCAGTGGGGATTGGAACACAGATCTCCAAGATCCTAGTCCAGCATTCTAACCACTACACTACACTGTCACTTTCATGCTTGCGAGTATGATTCAGATATTATCAGAGAACAGCAAGTTTCTTGCTTTATAAAAGTTATTTATTTGTGTATTTAAAACATTTTAAGGCTGTCTTTTCACCCACCTTAGGGGTCCCCAAGGTGATGAACAATTAAACAAGTTAAAAACTCTTGTAGCTACATGCATGAAGGAGGTGGAGGGTCAGTGAGAATCAGTGAGAGAACCCCAAACAAAACAGAAGAGTCTTCATTTGCTGGTGGAAGACAGTGAATAGACAGGGACAATTGAGTCTCCATGGAGTGGGAATTCAGAATTTTGCAGCCACAAGCAAGAACACCCTTTCTCAGGTTGCCACCCTTCTAGCCTCAGATGGCAGGAGCACCTGAAATAGAGCCTCCAGAGATGACTCTAGTGGTTGGGTAGGTTTATATGGGATTAGGCAGTCCTTAATGTGAAGAGTTTAATAATGAGTAGGTTCTATAATGCATTCCACCATGGTTTGCGTTATCTAACAAATAATTAACTAGATGAGAAGTATTAATTGTATCTATGTTTTCTCAGCAAGTAAAATTTTCCCTTCCTTTCCAGGGTGTATTTCAGAAATCGCTGGGTAAAGACTGTCCACCCAGTTGTGCATCAATACTGTTTGATTTCAAGCACACATTCCACCTTTCAGATGCCCCAGAAGGAAGACATTCTTAAGCAACGAGTAGTAGTTGTTACATTGAATACTTCACAATATCTATGTCAACTGGATCTTGAACCTGGTGAGGAAGCATACTCACGTACCTCTGTTTTTGGATTTATGCATTGTGTGACCTTTCTCTGCCATAAGTGAACCCTGCCACAGTGTTTTGTGTGACTGTTGAAGGTGCTGAGTATGTAGAACTATGCTCAGGCTTTTCAGTGTCTGTTATCATTGTAAAGTCGTGTACAATATAATCTTACTTTCATTCTGATTCTTGTTTCTTTTAAATATACTGTAGATCATAAGGAAAAAGAAAGTAGCTCTCTGATCTTTTTAAAAAGATCAAAAGGACAGAATGATTGTTTAAAAACTTACAGGAACATAATGTTCATATTTATTCTTTCCCCACATTAGACAGGGCCTTAAAAAGTAAATGTAATGCTTGCCCTTAGGTTGAGTGTTAAAGTAATTCAGATATATCGGATGAGAGGGTAATGCCACATTTTATGAGAAGACTCAGGATCATCTCCTAATATGAACTTAAGGAGAATTCCTTCCTAAACCTGATTGTGCCTGTCAGATAAGGAAGGCAAAAGCAAACATCCCCACTCGTACTTCTTGAAAGAAAATCTCTGATAGCATGAAGTAATTCTCTTGAGCATCTTCTTGTGTCAGTCTGTTTTGAATGCTTTCATGGGAAAGGAATACAGAAATGTTTTGTTTTGGACAATATGCTTCACATGCTTTGCTGCATCTTTCAAAGACTTGGTTTATCAATATTTTAAGAACACTGAATTTTCATTATTCGAGAAGCCATGTACAAATGTTTCATGTGTAAATCGTGCAATTATTTGATACAGTGGCAACAGCAGATTTTCTCTTTTGTGTGTGTGTGTATTTCCACATTAACAATATCAGTGTTTTAAAACTTCTAAAGAGCATGTAGAATTGTTTCACTTTTCATACACTGATATCAGTTCAATATAGAAAAACCATGTACATGCTTTCATGTGTGATGAGTGTGCATATATTTGTGTGATTATGTATATGTAAATGGTAGGAAGCGCAGACTGGCCATGGCTTCCCAGTACGTGCATATAGCAAGTACATGTGTCACATACAAATACACACACTGCATAAAAGCCAGTTTAACTATTTGCAGTTGCAGGTAAATGTTTTAATGGAAGATAAAAATGTCCAGAGCTTCAGTTCAAAGCTATAGTTCAGGGTGTGCTTTTTATTAATTATGCTTGAATGATTGTATCATTGCTACTGATGAATAATTGAACACTTTGATGAGATTTATGCTTCTCTGCTCATCCCTCTTGTGTTGCGTCTCTAAACCCCCCCCTCACATTTTGCTTTGTTCCTGAACTGCATTTTTCACAGGGAAGAGGAGTTTCCCCCTTATTTAAAGAGTCTGAAAAGCACATAGCTCGATTGTGTCTCTCTGCCAGAAAAAATGATAATATAACCTGACCATAAATAGGGCTAACAGTTTAATATATGAAATTCCAGCAAGTCTGGGTAATTTTTATGGATAAGCCATAAGGTGGTTTCTTGAATTGTCTGTTCATTCTTCTTAACTATGCATGCAGCTTTTGTTTTTGGTAGGATGGCAAGTTGACTGAAACAAGCTTGCCAGAATCAGGCATTTGACAAACCACTGTTGTGTTGATTAGGTTTGAAATTAATATCATTTTTGGATACATTACCACCGCTACTTTTATCACATGCTTTTTAACATTTTGTCTGTTTTTGTTTTAAAGGGTTTTTTACACATATTCTGTTAGATGAAGCTGCACAGGCCATGGAGTGCGAGACTATCATGCCTCTAGCATTAGCAAACAAAAATACAAGAATTGTCTTGGCTGGAGATCATATGCAAGTAAGACTTTGTTTTATTAAATTTAGCTCATACAAATCTTTCCTTTAGGGGAGGGGGAATAAAAAGTAATATAGTATAACAGAGAAGAAAATGAGATTATAAACCAGAAAGGACACAGTTCAAATTTCACCTTACCCATTAACTTACTGGGTGACCTGACGAAGCTACTGCCTGTCAGCCTCTGCTGTCCTTGTAAAAAGGGGTTAATAATTTACCTTATACTCTCTGAGCCTTTAAGACCAGATAGGATAAATCTAAACAGAAACCCCTCACACACAGGTTAAGGATTGTTAAAAAGAATGATGATGATGAAGAAGAAGAGTTGGTTTTCATGTCCTGCTTTTCTCTACCTTAAGAAGTCTCAAAGTGTCTTATAATCGTCTTCCCTTCCTTTCCCCACAACATGCACCTTGTGAGATACGTGGGGCTGAGAGTTCTGAGAGAACGGTGACTGGCCCAAGGTCAGCCAGTAGGTTTCATACGGAGGACTTGGGGAATCAAACCCTGTTCTCTGGATTAGAATCCACTGCTTTTAACCAATATGCTATGCTGAGGAATAAGAAATTATCAAAGTTGAGAGGATGTACAGTTTTAAATTATAGTTGCTTGAGGTGATGGAATGTTTCTGAGAATGGAAGTATTTCTGCTCATAGAATAGAACTTTCTTCCCTCCCCCTGCCTCACTGCAGCCCAAAATGCCTTTTGAAATGCTGCTCGGGGGGAAGGGGGGACAGAGAGGAGGCAAGAAGGTTGCATTCTGTGGACAGAAGTTGTTCTGCCCATGGAAACACTTTGCAGGTCCTTGACACTGGTTGTACTGCTGGTTTCCATATCTTTATTTCACGACATGGTGTCTCTAGTAATTCTGGCTTGTTTTATGCATGTCATAGAATAGAGAAGGACTAGATTTCTAGGAACCAAAATACTGGTGGCATCTTATTGTCCTTCCCTCATAGTAACACTTTCTTCTTCCCCCTCACCCAAAGAATATAATGCCAAATCAAATATGCTGGTGTTTCAAGTTAGCTTCAACTTTAGATCTGAGGAAATGGAAGATGACCCATGAAATAAACTCTCTGATCCAATGATGCAGCACTCTGCTTTTGGAGCACATATTGCTGGGAATAACAATTTGAACATGCAAGTAAGGGGAAGGCTTATTTTATCTTCTAGCTCTAGAGTTTTCCCCAGAACTGATGCATCAGAGGTTTTGGCACTGATAGGTCTGAGGTTGTTCTGAGGTCTCTGCATGGTACCACTGTGTTAACAAAAACCATTGCGCAGCCCTAGAGTTGTAGGGACTGTTCATGCATGCCCATCTGTGGGCCAATTTGGGAAAAGACTACAGTACTATTTAACTTTTCATTTATATAGTACTTAAAATTTACCAGCCAAAATTAAAGGCAAGTCTCCACCAGGTGGTTTGCAATCCAAACACCAGGGAGAACAAGCAAGGGCACTATGAAGAATGATAATAAGAAAACATAATTCTCATATGGCAGTGTGTATCCTATAACCTGGAGATCCTGAGATTGTCTGGCAGCCAGAGGTTCTAGCTCTTTTAGTATTATGCACCACTAGGTGGCAAGCTAGACTTTTTTTTAAGGCAAGAGACATTTCAGAGGTGGTTTGCCATTGCCTGCCTCTGCATCATGCTCCTGGTATTCCTTGGAGGTCACCCATCCAACTACTAGCCAGGGCCAACCCTGCTTAGTTTCCAAGAACTGACGAGATTGGGCTAGCCTGGGATATCCAGGTCAGAGCTACAAAGAATGAATGTACTGTTATGCAAAAACTTTACACGCACTTGGCTACATCATAATATATATATTACAGAAGATGAGTTTGTTTTTATTTCATTTTCAGTTAACATAAAAGATAAAAAAGAAGTTTAAAAGAAACCAGGTAAAATGTAGGCTTTAATGAACCTTTTAAATGAAGTGAGGAAATATGCTGGATATTAACATTAAAATGATTCCAAGCTTATCATAAATGAAAGCGGGAGAGCTGTGAGATAGAACAAGAGTTATGAGACATAATACATCCCTCAAGGTTAGTCATGTTCATTAGAACAAGAGTTATGAGACATAATACATTCCTCAAGGTTAGTCTGTTGATGCATAAAAGCTGTAGACTACTTCACAGATGTATATATGTGTTCCACTTCCAATTTATGGTGGGTCTGTGAATTAATAATGTCCTCCAAAATGTCCTAATGCTCAGGTCTTGCAACCTGATGGCTGTGGCTTTCTTTATTGAGTCAATCCACTTCATGTTGGGTTCCTCTTTTCCTGCTCCCTTCAACTTTTCCTAGCATTATTTTCCAATGAGTCTTATCTTCCCATAATGTTCCCAAAGTATGATAGCCTCAGTTTACTCATCTTACCTTACAGTTCAGGCTTGATTTGACCTAGAACCAACTTATTTGTCTTTTTGGTAGTCAACAGTATTCGTAAACGTCTCCTCCAAGAGCACATTTCAAAGGAATGTACGTACTTTCTACCTGTGAGCTTTCTTCATTGTCCAACTTTCACACTCATACCAGTGACACATCCGTACACTTAAGAATCTTTTCTAGTTGCTTCATGGCTACATTCCCAGTCTCAATCACCTTCTGATTTCTTGGTTGTAGTCTTCCTTTTGGTTGATGATGAAGGCAAGGAATAGAAAATCTTGAACAATTTAAATTTCTTCATCATCACACTTAAAGTTGTGTAATTCCACAGTAGTCCTTACTTTTGTCTTCTTGGTGTTTCCAGTGTGATACTGTCAGACACCTTAATCTTGTGGTCCATATTTTTTTTGGGGGGGGGTAATTTTATCTATTTTAGCCTAGCTTGTTATCTCTTTCATGTTGTCATTCTGCCTCTTCTACAGTTGTCTATTGGCTGTTACACTGTCAGCTGAGTTTGGTGGTGTTTGGCTGTGTTTCTGGTCTTGGCAACATTAGCTCCCTTTTGTTTCTTCTTCCCCCTCCCTTGGTTAATTAAGCATGGGAGGGGAGGCTTGGCAAAGAATCTTGACGTTAATTGCTTTCTTTTCCACCTTTCATTTTTCTTTTTCTTTCTTTTTTCTTTCTTATCTGTGTGAAGATTCATTTGGTGTGTTAATTTACTTGGTGTACTAATTGATGAGAGGGAGAAAAAATTCTTAGCCTTACTGAATGTATTGGGTAGAAGAGGAAGGAAGAGGAAAGAGGTATGCACAGTATGAATAATTCTTTGATAGACTACAATCTGCTAAGATACTCAAACTTTTATGGTTGCTGAGACTACAAAAAAATCTTTGATTCTATAAATAAATTATAACTTTTGCCATTCTATAATCAAAATGTGTATAATTTCATACTAATTTAGCTGTCATAACATCTATTCAGGCAGTGCTGGATAAATCAAATGCTCACATATTCTCAGATCAGAAATTGGAGGTACATAATGGGTCTGATAGTGAGATGTAGTTCTCAATAGTGAATAATAAATAATGGTTCCCATTTTTCCTTACAAGAATAGACATATATCATGGAGATCAAGATGGAAGGTAAAGGAACATTTAAGTTTTCAGTTAGGGATTCCAGTTAATGCAGTCAGTTTAGATTTTACTCATTTATTACCCAGTCCTAGGTTGCAAGAAAGAGTCAGGGCAAATCCTGCAAATTATCATCCAGTTAATTTACTATCTATAATTGGCACAGTCTGTGCCCATTTTCTTTCAAAGATACTATCTCAGTGGATGGACAAACATGGCATCTTGAATCCAGCACAATTTATTTTTAGAAGAAAACAGTCATGTATACATTATTGCTTTATTTTATCTTCTATTGCACAAATCTGCTGCATTTATGGATCTTTATCAGGCTTTTGATTTCATACCACGTAATTTCATGTGGAATAAATTTCATTTTATATCAGTTCCTGATACACTATTAATCCTAGTCAAAAATCTTTACCCTGACAACCTTGTCTACATACTCCCCTCGAGAAATTCTCCTTTGTTGCAGTCTATAAAATTGGTAAGGGCATTAGACAGGTATGTGTTATTGCCCTGTTTCTTTTAAATGTATATTTCAATTATTGATAGAAGGTAAAGGAACATTTAAGTTTTCAGTTAGGGATTCCAGTTAATACAGTCAGTTTTTATATTACTCATTTATTACCCAGCCCTTGGTTGGGTAATAAAGACAGGTATGTGTTATTGCCCTGTTTCTTTTAAATCTATATTTCAATTATTTTACCCCTAAGGCTAAGCTTTCTAGTAATCCTTCTGTTCAAGGTCATTCTATTTCTATGCTTCTTTATGCAGGTGATCTTGTTCTGTTAAGTTGTACCTCTATAGGATTTTGGAAATTGATTACGGATTTCTGTCAACTTCTAGAATTCAATTTCAATAAATCGAAAATAGTTATTTTTTTCAAAGAATAAAAAGGTCAAGAAACCCTGGAAAATTGAAGGCAACAGTATTGAATTTGTCAGTCATTTAAAATGTTTTTGAGTTTATTTAAAGTATAATCCTTCATTGACCGTGCATATTAAATTGGTTGTTCAGAAGCTTCATTCATTGTTATCCTCCTTGAGATTGTTTTTTTTAAGGAGACACAATATATACCTGCCCTTCAAAAAATTTACTACAGGTTGTACATCAAAACTATCAGATGTTGTGGCACACCTGATAGTTTTTATGTGCAACCTGTAGTAAATTTTTTGAAGGGCAGGTATATATATGTTGTGGCACACCTGAGACTTCCAGTTGATGGAGCAGCAATGGCGGACGCTCTCCTCACAATGGAGGAGGGCGAATCGCACACCAGCGGCCTGGTGTGGTGCCACCTCAAGTGACACCCCTGTGGAGCCTTTGCGATAGGCTCCAGGCCAGGGGGCTTTTGAGGGGTAGCCTCTTTCATGGCGTAATGCCGGAGAATTGAGGCTCCCCTCCGCCCCGAAGGACCAGTCGCTGAGTGGCCCTTGGGCACAAGCTGGACTGACCGGGACAAGCGCCGGAGATCGAGCGGAATGGTGTAAAATTGAGCGCGGTCAGATAAATTGGCCGACAATGAACGTGAGTTCAGAATAAAACGAAGTAGTTTGAAAAGTGATCCCCCCCCGATCGAAAGAGATTGCAAAGAGGGGCGCCTCTTTTGCAAGAGCAGTAAACGGACACGAAGGGGGTGAGGGGAGGAAGTAAACCGAAAGTGTTTTGAGAGACTTATCTGAATCGTGAAGTCGTTTGGCGAGTTTTCCAAGTTTTGAGGGAGCAGTAGAAACTGTAAACAAAACGGGAAAGATGGCAGCCCAGCAGAGAAAGTTTAAGACGAAACCGGGTGGGCAGAGCCAGAGGCTGGAAGAGGGAACAGATGTCCTCAAACTCCTGGCAGATATGCTTAAGCCGGTGATGGAACAACTCGATGGTATTAACCAACAATCAACTATGATGAACAAAAATTTTGCTGCGCAGCAGCTCCAGCTGAATGAAACAGAGAAAAAAGTGGAGCAGGCAAATGAGAAAATTAAAGAGATAGACACCACAAGCAAGAAGTTGAAGAAAAGGATGGGAGAGGTGGAAACGAGGCAGAATCGCCAAGAGAACCGAGTTTTACAGCTGCAGATGGAAAAAGCTAACATGGTTCTCAGGTTTCAGGGGGTTCCTGAAACAGATCGAGAAGATTTGAAGAAGGTGGTCAGTGAACTTATCGCTCCAGTAGTAAGCTTAACAGCGGATGAACTTGTAAATGAAATGGAAGTAGCATATAGGGCATACTCCAATTACATTAAAAAAAATAGTCTACCTGGAGAAATAGTGGTCAAGTTTGTAAGAAGACAAACAGTCTTTTACCAATTAACCACTAGGTTGGATCCCAACAAACACACAGGATTCCATCCCCACAACAGCCTGTCCTTTCCCAAGAGTCAGACTAATTGGCACAAGGTCTACTCATTGCCAGAGACGGGCCTAACAATTGGGTACTTTAATCTCTGTCAGAAGTAGAGCCAAACCACTCTGCCACACTACCAAGCAGAGCTACCCTTCAGTCTGTCTGCTCTCACTGCTCTCTCCCTGAGGCAGAACTAAATTGCTGTCCTGCTGTGTTTCACTCCAGCATTCGAGAGCCACCTTGGTGTAATAGTTAAGAGCAGCAGACTCTAATCTGGAGAACTGGATTTGATTTCCCACTCCTCCACATTAAGCCAGCTGGGTGACCTTGGGTCAGCCACAGTTCTGTCAGAACTCTCTCAGCCTCACCTACCTCACAGGGTGTCTGTTGTGGGGAGAGGAAAGGAAGGCAATTGGAAGCTGCTCCTTTGGGTAGTGAAGGGCGGGGTATAAAAACCAGCTCTTCCATCACCCTTGGTCATCCCTTGAGGCTTTTCTTTTCTTTTGGCTGCAGGAATAGTCTTTGCTCATTTTCCTTGATAATATCTCTGGTTTCAACCCATAGTTCTTCTGGTTCACATTCACTTAGTAATACAAATCTGTTCTTGACATGGTCTTTAAACTCTTCAGGAATGTTGCGTAGACTGTATTTGGCACTGTGAATGTATTGGTGTTTTTCTTCAGCTTTATTTTGATCTTCGATATTAACAGTTCATGGTCTATACCACAATTGGCTCCTGGTCTTGTTTTAACAGAGAGTATCAAGCTTCTCCATATTCTGCTTCTGATTATTTAATCTATAAAACTTCTATGTCCACATATACGATAATCTATAATGTCACCTGAAATGTGTGTTTGCAATTAATTCTATGAGTTGCTCTCCTGCTTCATTTCGTGCTCCTAGCCCAAATCTTAACAACTATATTTGATTCTTCTTTGTTTCCTACTTTTGTGTTCCAGTCACCTTTTGTTTGTGCGTGTGATTGATTTATTCCTGGATTATATGATTTCAAGCATATCTTGATCCACATTTCTCACGTCCCATGTTCCTGTTACGTACATCAAACAAGTTTGGACTTTCTTTTTGTATCCATTCATGTCAAGAGCGCCAAGACTTTGTCTGCAAAATAGCTCGCAATGCCTCACAGCCAATAGCCAATTCCCTATCATTTGCCTTGCCTTGTGGCAAGGTAGTTAAAGACTGAATTGTTCTAAATAATTGGTCCAGGCAAGAGCTTGCAGACGCAATGAAGGCTGCAAAGAAATCCTTCTTAGCTGCCTTCACTGCCATCTCATAGGCTTTCATAAATGTCCTATAAGATGTTCTCGTGGCTTTATCATGAGCCTTCTGTCACCCTCGCTCTAACTGAGACCATGGCTAGTGACATGGACTGCCTGACAAGGTCTCGAGATTGCAAGAGGAAGGTGGCAGGCTTAACCAGTATGGGAAATTACAGCTGTTTCTATACAAATGCTCGAAGTGTCCGAGGTAAAATCGGGGAGTTGGAGTGCTTGGTGTCAGAGGGAAAAATAGACATTGTGGGTATTTCAGAAACTTGGTGGGATGAGGAAAATCAGTGGGATACGGTGATTCCCGGTTATATATTATATCGGAAGGATAGGGGGGGAGCCTTTAGGGTGAAGTGGTCTGACCATGGAACAGTATCTGCTGTTACCAGAGCCACATTTATCCCCACATCTCTCTTCTATATAAAAGCCAAATGATGGTGGCTTCTGTCCTATGGGGTGGCGAGATTGCATGCGCTCCCTGAGCCATTGGCCCGTCGGCTGCCAGTCAAGACTACTGGCATGCCATTGGCCGGATCTGCTCCTCTTCCCCGCCCACTCCCCTTTCAGCCACTGTTCTCTGTGTCAGAAGCTCTATGTCTCCCGACCAACACAGTTCTCTTGCTTAGCTCCTTTCTGAGACAAAGGTTTCCCTCAGTGGCTGTTGTGAGGAACTCATAGGGTTTCCAGTTCCAGGTAAGGAGGCTAGTTCAAGGAAGCCAGAGTTTGGGGAGGGGAGAGGGGAGGCCTCAGCTGAATAGAATGCCATAGAAGCCACCGGCCAAAGCATTCTAACTTCTCCCTCAGTGGCTGTTGGTAGGCAACCAAGCTTGGCTCTGCCAGTAAATAGACAAAGGAACAAAACCCTTTCTACGCCTCTGTGAGGAACTCATAGGGCCCAGTCCTGAGTATGGTTGCCAGATCCAGGTTTGGAA
>NW_015173129.1:1558674-1558835 GCF_001447785.1 Gekko japonicus
CAGTAAAAGGCCCTTTCCACACCTACCCTGCTGACAGGCCCCTTCCCCCATGACAGCCAAGGCTTCAGAGCAGGGTAGAGGCTGCAGGTGAGGTGTGTGTGGAAAGCTGAACAGTGAGGGGGGAATGAAGGTAGGTTGATGCTTGGCTGGGAAGGAAATAG
>NW_015173129.1:1562119-1566265 GCF_001447785.1 Gekko japonicus
TCCGGAATTCTTCCATATCTATATCCATCTGGCCAGCTTTTCTCTTTCTCTTCAACTCTTCCTCATCCCACACGCTGTCTTCCCTTTCAAGCAACTTTCCACTCAGTCACCATTAAACTTCAATAATTATCTTTTTTGCCTTACAGTCTCTCATTGTCCCCTTTCTTCTCGCTTACCAATAGTCCATGTGAACAGGAAGCTGTGTAGCTCTTTCCCCCCCATAGGTAATAGCAAAAAAAACCCCTTGCAATTATGTCCACTCCTTTTCCCGGCCTTTTTTCCCTTCGATAAGGACACAATTCTTTAGTTGGGGGGGGCCCTCTCTTATTCAACCGCACTTCTTTTCTGTGTTCCTCTGTTACTGCAGTCTGTAATCCGTTTACAAGCCTTGCTAAAAACAACGGGTGGCCGCGTCTTGTGGAGCATGGTCGCCATGTTCCTCCTAACCGATCACCTCGGCTTCGGGGCTGTTCCGGACACACACCCCCGCCCTGCCGATTGCGGGGGAGGGCCAGAAAAAACGCCCCCTGCACCAGCTCCCTCCACCGGGGTGCTGGACGAGCTCTCCCAACAAGCAGGAGGCTCGTACAAAGCGAAAGTAGTTTGAGCGGGGACGGAGCAATCCAAGCTCCCGCCCGCCCGTCGACGCGCCGTACCGGAAACCCTCCACTGTTGCCAATCTCCAGGGGGCTAACGATCACTCAGAATTACAGCTGCTCTCCAGTTGGCATTGATCTGTTCCCCTGGAGAAAATGGTGGACTCTGTGTCCTTATACCCTGCTGAGGTTGCCATGGCAAATTGATGCTGAGTGCCCACGGTCTTGGCACTCTCCCAGAGCCTCTTTCTAGTGCTCATTGTATTTATTTCCACAATGGGCCTTATTCCTAGTCAATAATAAGACCCAGTGTGTGACCTGCTTGATGTGTAGGGGTCGATACAAATTGGGAAAGTCCCAGTGCCACCATGGATGACAGTAGGTCCCTGGCCTGAGAGGAAGCCATATCATCAGCATGGACATTGAAATCCCCCAAGCCTAATAGTCTAGGGTGCTCCAGTGCCTAGCCTGAGACAGCCTCCAACAAGCTTGGCAGGGTATCTGTTGGTGCATTAGGTGGTCAGTTCACCAACCAGATAGCCAGAATCTCTTTGGCTTCCCACACAAGGCCAGCGCATTCAATGCTGGCAGTTTTTGGTGCAGGAAGCACTCTGAAGGAAAAAGACTCCCAGATATACAGCATGCCCAAATAACAACATAAAGAACAAGATTTAAAATGTTGAGTTTAAAGCTATGAGACAAAAAAAATGAGTTTGACCCACCAAAGGGCATAAGAGGGAACCTTTTGGTTCATGCATATATCACTTGTGCTGGAAGCAAACACTAGTAATAAAGGTTTTATGAGTGGAATCCCCTGCATCTTTTGCAGTTGTCTGTTGTCAATTTTTTCTCTCAACTAATGGGTAAGAGGGAATCAGTCCAGTTGAGAAACAGTGGAGATCAGATAGGCTTAGGGTTTGCAAGGGAAAGGACAAAAGTATTTCTCCCTCCTTGTGCTGGAACATAAGCTGATCATTAAGGTTGGACTGCCCATCCTGATTCATGCTGCATTATTGAAGTAACCAGATACAATATGTGAGTTTTTCAGGTCTTCAGTTTGGGGCTGAAAAAGTATCCTGTCTTCTTTGTCTCCCCACAGAATTGAATGGAAACATTTTTAACAGTACTTCTGTGCTTTGGAATCACAGCAACCTCAGACAGTGATAATCATGTTATTGTAGGCACAGGACATGAGTTAAGAATACGGTGTCAGACTATTGGATTTAGACATTTAATATCATTTCTATAGATTTACTATTAGTTTTTCTGAAAGTTTACAAAGCATCATAAAATAATATGTTGCTCTGATGGTACTGGACTGAAGCAGACTAGCAGTCTGCTCAAATAAATAACATTGTTTGGATTTTGTCTGTTACAGCTCAGTCCTTTTGTCTACAGTGAATTTGCAAGAGAGAGAAATCTTCATGTGTCACTACTTGATCGTCTCTATGAACACTATCCTGCAGAATTTCCATGCAGGATCTTGCTGTGTGAAAACTATCGCTCCCATGAAGCTATCATCAAGTAGGTGTGAATTTTTTCACTGTATCACATTTTTGCTTCCCTGGTGCAAGTGTCTAATAGAAATACTTTAAAAATCTTTTGCCACTAGACTCCTAAGTGTGGTTAAAAAGAGAAGTGTATTCACCTAATAGCATAATAAGATACTCCTGTTTTTGTATGCTGAAAATTAGCAAGTAAGAGACTTCTTCAGAGGCTTAACAGAACAGAATATTTTGGCTTATTTTATGTGATGCTATTGAACCCAAGAACATAGAGCAAACTGTTATTTTGATGGTCTGGCTGATACATTCATTCTTCTTTCTAATATCAATTCCAAATATTTTGTGTAAATAGTAACTTGTGTTGAAAGGCAGCTTGAATTATCTTGTGAAAACGGTTATAATTTGTAGAATATGTACAGCAAGGGAGCACCAAAATTGATCAGCTGCACAAGGTATTGGAAGTGGCATTTACTTGCAGGCCCAATTTGTTTACATCTAGATAGAATCAGAGTCCATTAATCAAGCTCCTGATTTTAGTACAAAAGCAGAGTCCTAAAAGACCAGTGGTCAGAGCCAGGAAACCAGGCATGGAGGATGAACCTCAGGAATAACCATCCATTATTCAGGTCGATGATAGAAATTACAAAATGATCCAAGTGCAGGTTGTAATGTAAGAAGGTGAATCTGGGGAATATTGTTAGGTTAGAAGCACAGAACAAATCAGGAAGTAATATACTTATCTGCTTGTTTCACAAACAGGATGCGTGGAGGAACAGTAACTTTATAGTGGACAGAACTGAAGGTCAGTCAATTGGATACTCATAGGTTGAGTAATAAAGAGAGGGTAGTGGGTTCAGGAGTTTCCACAAATAGACTGAGGAAGCATAATTGCAGCAACAAGGAATAAAATTCTTAGCAGTTATGCAGAACATTGCAGTTGTTTACAGAATAATAATAGTCCTTACATGAAGCTTGTGGAGTTAGTCATTATTATCATATTACTGCAGATGAGAAAATGCTAGGTTACCTTAAGCCACCTAGTGAGTTCATGACTAAGACAAGTTTTGAATTGGGAACTTCTTGAATCATGCTCTTAACCACTATGCTGAGAGACTGTGACTCAGTGACAGAGCATGTGCCTTACATGTAGAAGTTCATAAATTCAATCCCTGGCTATTCAACTTCAGTTCAGTTCAGAGAGTAGTGGGTTGTGAGAGTAGACAATACAGAACTCGATGGACTATGGCGTGACTTACTATAAGAACTTCACACATATATTCATATATACCAGTAACATGAGCTTGAGGCTGGCTGCCTCCTGATGCTGGATGTTTAACAAAGTCTTATTTTTTTTAAGTACCCGAGGGTACACTTTTATTGTTTTTTACATTATATACTACAAACATACATACAGACAACATCCAACTACCCCCAACAACATATAACATATAACAAGAGACTTTTATCACTTCTTCTGCTTATTAAATTTCTAAATTCATTATCTATTTTACTAAGCTTATCTTTTCTGCATTCTCAAATTACTACATTTATCTATCAGTTGCGTTTACGTTATACCAATCATAAAATCTCTTCCAAGTTTTTTGAAAAGTCCATTCTGTGCCGGCTCTCATCTCAAGTGTCCGTTTGTCATTTCCCCCCGTTTCAAATAGGGTTTTTTTGTTTGTTTTTTTAATTTTAATTTTCATTTTTCCATAACATACACTCCATATATTTTCCAACATTCTGGGGTTACATTAGACATTTTCTTCAATCCACTTATTGACTTTTTGCCATTTTTGCTTAAAGTTGCTTTCTGTTTTTCCCGCCAAGTACATATTCAGCTTATCCATTTCTATTATTTCAAAAAGCTTCGTAATCAACTCTTCCATAGTCGGTATTCTGTCTGTTTCCCAATTCTTTGCTATTGTTATTCTTGAGATTGTAATTATGTACAGTATAATAGATAACTCATTATGTTTAATCCCCTCTGGTGTGATATTAAGTAAAAAGATTTCTGGTGTGATTGGCAAATTGATTCCTGTGAT
>NW_015173129.1:1566340-1570102 GCF_001447785.1 Gekko japonicus
TTATGTCTTTTGTCCAAGTTATCATTGACGGTTTTATCCACTCCTCCCTTGTTTCCTCTTCTAGCAGGAAATTATATAATTTTTGAATCAGTTTATCCTCTGATTTTAACCATATGTTATCCAATTCTGATTTTGCTTTATAGAAACACATTTTTTTGTGTCCTTTAGAACTCTTGAGTTTAGTTGTATCTTTTCCCAGTTTGTAAGGTTGATATTCATTGATTGTATCATTTCCCAAGATTTTAACTCATTATCTTCATTCAATAAGTTTTCATACGTTATCTTTTCCGTTTCAAATAGTTTGTTCACGTACTCTTGTTTCGTTGGTATTTCCATTGTTTCCCAATATTTGGCATATACTATCCTTGCAGCTGTCGACATATGAACTACCAAATACCTATCTGCTTTATCAAAGTCTTTCGGAAATATATTCAATAACAGTATCTCTGGAGTAAACGGGATATTAGTTCTTGTTATTTTTTCCATTATCTCATGAATCCATCTCCAATACCTCTTTGTAGCATCACATAGCCACCACATGTGATAAAAAGAGCCAATCTTATTTTTACATTTCCAGCATTTATCAGAACAGTTACTATTTTGTTTAGCTAATCTATCTGGTGTAATATACCATCTATAAAACATCTTATACATGTTCTCTTTATATGACACAGCATTAATTAATTTTATATTTTTCCGCCAAATCTGCTCCCACTCTTCAAAATTAATATTACGGCCTATATTCTGGGCCCACAAAGGCTTATTTTTATGGTACTTCGGGAGTCATTAGAGAGATTATTCATTTAGTATTACTATCCAGTGTTGGCAATGTCAACTTAAGTGTGCTCTTCATAATTTTAGAGAAAGTTATTCCATAACTCTGTCTCCTCCCTATCTAATACTGTGCCTTCAGAGGTCTCTGTACAGTCGTATGTTTGTGTTCTGTACCTTCTCAGTGACTTTTATGGCATCTTGAGAAAAGGAGCACCAGATTGCTTGCCTAGAGAAGTAGCACTGTGCTGTCTGGCGCTGTTCTTTTTCATCATCCGTACCATTGTTTGGAACTTTCAGTGTTGATACCGTGGGCTATTCGCTCTCTTTGATTTATTCTTCATTTACAAACTTTCCCCCCTTTCTCTTTTGCAGTTATGTATTTCTACATCCTTTTCTGGTCCACAATGAAGCAATAAAACTGCCTTCTAAAGATAGACATTAGCACTCTTTTGTCTGTTTAGTAGAGGTTCATAATACCAATTAATATTATTTGCCACATTACCAAAAATTCACTAAACAGGCCTGCCATAATCATTCTATCCAGCTGAGAACTATTTTGTGGAGGAACAGCTCTATTGATGTCAAACACCACAGCACAGTACTTGATGTCAAGCACCAACTGACTACTCTGCTTGGTCCCAGCTTCTCTGATACCATTGTTAACTCCAGAGCCTTCTTTGGAGCTTGCTGGTACCATGGATTTGGACTGTACACGGGAGCTGACTAAAGAGTTCAGGTCATCAGAATCCTAGAATCAGTCTTGAGCTCCTTCAGAGCTATAGAACAAGAAAAAGAAAGCTGTAGGCTAGCCTCTAAAACACCAGAAGGGTTTGGTGCTATTGTCGTTGTTGTTCAGTTTCACAGTCAAGTCCGACTCTTTGCGACCCCACACCAGGCCAGGCTGCTCCTTTATTAATAGCCATTTCAGTATTGGAATCTCCATAGGAGCTGACACACATGACACTGCCCAAAACATCTGAATGCCATCCATCTTCAGTTTTCTGGTGCTAGGAAGGATTACATGTCATCCTGATCCCCAGAATGTTTTCTGCAGATTGAAGCACATATCTAGAACTACATTTAATGTGTTCTGCATAACAGTTATGGAAGAGTCATTACTGGAGGTCTACACCATTTCATATTAGACTGAAGACTTTTCTAGAGCACCATATGTCTAAGAGGCTACTTCCATATTCCTTGTGGCATTCTCATCTTGCAACCGGGAGGTGCCTTCAAACCTGAGGTGCCCTGTCCTATCTTGGAGCATCTGCTGCCTTTTGCTCAGTAAGTGGAGCTTCCTTTGGCCTCCGCTGCTGCCTTTGTGCCGCAGTGATAGATCCAGTCATGCATCTGGAGACCACGGGCCTGGTTGCCTTTCCTGTAATGGACAGGTTGCTTAAAGTCACAACTGGACTTTGGGTACATCCAGCATCAGTTTCATCATCTACCAGGTGAATTCAGAATCAGTACAGAACTAAGCAGGAAAGATGCCGTTTCCTTTTCCAACATCCCACAGGTAACTCCTTGGTTGTAAACTCCATCCAGGGGAAGAGTAAGGGCACCCAACACTCTGCTTTGGTTGATAAGGAGGGTCGTAAACTGAACAGGTTAGACAGAAAAGGCTACACTTCCTCTGCCCTTGGTTTCAAGACCAACTATCGTCAATGTATAATGGCCCATTATCAACTCCTCCTGTGGGATGGCATCGCAACCTATTTAGAGATGCCACCAGATGACAAGTGCAAGCTTGCGAAACTCCCAGCCTTGGAGGCATCAAAGTTGTCTAAACACCAAATCTCCTTGGCAAAGCACTTAGCTAACTGTGCAGTCTGCAGCCTCACCACAGCAATCTCACTCAGCTGTCACCCCTGGCTGAGATCTACTGCATTACCTCAAGAAACATGTGCCAGAATCCAGGACCTGCATTTCAAGGGCACAGAAATCTTCAGCACCAGTACTGATGAGATACGGAATAAAATGAGGAAGGACAAGTTTACTGCTAAGACATTGAGGTTAATCCCTTCAGTGCCTCTTGATACGAAACCTAGACCCTATTACAGGCCATACTGTCCCACTTATCTTCAAGTACTTCCTACACCTAATCCAAGGGGGACTTTCATCCTTATCTGTAAGGGTCATTTAGGAGCCATAGCCTATATCTGCTCCTGTACTGAAAATCTTTCGTTGCCAAAGAGAGTCAAAATTATTTCATTACGGATTACTAAATCAATTCCCCTAGTTCATTACCAGGTTCCTCAGTGGAGCCTGTCAACGTTCAAAAACTTATAGGCAAGCTATTAGAACCCATGACCGCTTGCCCCTTACCCTAAAAACTGTATTTCTGGTAACCATCACATAAGCCAGAACGGTCGGTGAACTCCAGGTGTTCAAGTACAACCCTCTTTCCTTACAATCTTTGACCCCCAGAGTAGTTCTCCAACCCTTGCTCTGGTTCCTTCCTAAGGTGACATCTAAATTTCACTTAAACCAGGACTTCACTCTACTGGGGCTATAGCCACAGTTGCAGGGTGAAAAGGAGCAAGCTCTACACTCTCTAAATGCACAGAATGCTCCTTTTCTGTTTGGACAGAACAAAACCCTTTAGGAAGGATGATAATCCCCTCATAAGAATGTATAAGGAGGCCAATGTTGGGTCAGGCCAATGGCCCATGCAGTCCAACACTTTGTCACACAGTGGCCAAATATACCAGGTGCCATCAGGAGGTTCATCAGTGAGGCCAGGACACTAGAAGTTCTCCCACTGCCCCCCCCAAAGCACCAAGAATACAGAGCATCACTTGCCCCAAACTTCCTATCTATACCTTGTGGCTAATAGCCACTGATAGATCTCTGCTCCATATGTTTATCTAATTCCCTCTTGAAGCTGTCCATGCTTGTAGCTGTCACCACTTCCTGTGGCAGTGAATTCCATGTGTTAATCGCTCTTTGGGTGAAGAAGTACTTCCTTTTATCTGTTCTAACCTGACT
>NW_015173129.1:1570499-1591017 GCF_001447785.1 Gekko japonicus
TATTTGTAGTTGGGATTTTTGGCTCCAATGTGCATCAGTTTGCACTTGGCCACATTGAACCCCATTTGCCATGTTGATGCCCACTCGCCCATCCTCGACAGATCCCTTTGGAGTGCCTCACAATTTTCCCTGGTTTTCACCACCCTGAACAATTTTGTGTCATCCGCAAATTTAGCCACTTCATTGCTTACTCCCAACTCCAAATCATCAATGAACAAGTTAAAAAGCATCAGACCAAGTACTGATCCCATTGGTACCCTACTGTTTACCACCCTCCACTGAGAAAACTGCCCATCTATACTCACTCTCTGTTTCCTATTAATTAGCCAGTTTTTGATCCATGAAAGGACTTGTCCTTTTATCCCGTTATAAAACTTGTCCTTTTATCGTCTCCATTTTAAGCCCTAATTTAATCAAGAAACTATCAGCACAATCCATTTCTAGATGGATAGTCACTTGCATCAAATTCAGTTACAAATTAGTGCGAGTTAACTGTCTTCTGCAGCTCCATGCTCACCCCACATGAGCCCAGTCTGCTTCAGCTGCCTTTAGCCATGGTCTCTTCATAGACTGCATCTGCAAGGCTGCAACATGGTCATCCTCATGCTCCTTTGCCAAACATTACTCTTTGGACATAGACACAGTGAGAGACATGGCAGTGGGAAGAGCAGTTCTACAGTCTCTAGTCAACTGAGAACTCATGCCTGCCTTCCTAGACTAGTAAGTCGTCCCTCTACTTTCCCATGTGGATCTTCACAGGTACCACAATGATGAAAACAGGATTGCACTTACCTGTAACTGTTGTTCATCAAGTGGTCACCTTTGCAGTCACACATCCCTCCCTCCTGCTCCATTGTGAGCTTTTTATTTAGACCTGACAACTTTACTTCACTCCAGCGGTGGCATAGAAGATATGACAAAAGGGCACTCCACCCCCTTTTATCATGCTTCAGAAGGCATGAAACCAGTGTAGGGGAGGGGGATGGACTGCCCTCTGACATTTTTGAACTTCAGAAACCTCTCCACAGTAGCCCTAAGTGTGCACATGCGTGCACACTCAGTGCCTCATAACTGCAATCCTGTCAGTTTCAGAAAGTGCCCCTAAACTCAAGGAAGCCTCTCCTTTTGTGGCATTCTTATTCATCCAAGTGGAAGGGGTTTTGTACATTTGCAACAGTTGAAATCTATTACGCTGTTTATTTACCTCTATCATATAATTCCCTTTGGTTCCCAGGGACTGAGTATTTTCCTTCCCTCAGAATTTACACTTCAGCCCTATCAGCTTCACCCTTCCCCTCTGGACAGCTTTATTTTTACCCATCCATTAGTAAATTAGTTCTTTAAGGTCTGTGCCAGCTCTGACCCTCCCATTACTATCTTAAACTGGTTATATCCCAGTTGATGAGGCACCCTTTTAGTTGCTGTATGTGTGTGTCCTCCATCACAGATATGACAGGAAAAAAGTCTTACAAGCATTGCATTGGGAGGAGTGACAGAAAAATATGGATTGTTTTTGTCTAGCATTTTTGGCCAATATTGTGATATTGGTGTCAAAGGAGTACAAGCCATTGTCCTAGAAAAAAATCCCCAGGCTTTTTTTTTTTGTACCTTGTTCTCTCCACAACTGGAATCTGGTGTTCAGGCAAAGGATTCTTTTTATAATATTATATCACATTTATTCATTTTTTATGGTGCAACAAAATGCTGGAAAGTGGCCTTACAGCATTTGCCAAAACTGACCCTGACAGCTTTGTCTCAGACATCTTGGAGTGCTACGTGTTGTAGTAGATACTGTCAAATCAGTTTTGTTGCAGTTGCCAGAACCAGAATGCATTAGAAGTGCTTTCTCATGGTACACATCTCAGTCATTATGGGTACATCCAAGCAAAAATATAGTTGGTTTTCTTTATACCAAACTAGGGTCTTCAAGGTAGTGAACAGTTAAAAAAATACAAAATAAATTTTTAAAACAGTACATATGTATAAAACTAACAGTCAAAGATTTGGATTGTGATATTTGTTGGAGAATTAAATTAGTTGTGTAAAATATGTAACTTGGGTTAAAAAGCCGAGTAATGCATTTCTCAGTATTAAAAATAAGTTATTTTCTTACATGAGCTAAGTTACAGCGTCTTTGAGACAGTGTTGAGTGATAAGATTAAGTTGCCTTCTTTTTACCTGATGGTACAAAGTGAACATCTTCAGTATATTGAGATTGTTCAGTTGCTTAAGTATCTATCGATCTAATCTAGTACTGCTCATACGGCTATCAGCTTAAGCAGAAACTAGAACAAAGAAAATATTTTAAAATACCTTAGTATTATTTCTCTTATATTTGATTATTGCACCTATGAATTTTGCCACTGAGAGGGTGACACGATCATTTATATCCAATAGTAGCCATGACATCTGGGCTCGCACATTTGGCAATTCCGTATCTTCAAGTAAAGGAGTGACTAAATTAGCGTTCAACTCAGAGGGCACTCCATAATCATATGTTTGATAGTTTTTGATTTTATCATATGAACATATGCATGTTCTGTTGGAGTATGATACCGTATTATATCTGCCCTCCAGAATTGCTAAGGGAAGAACATTCATTCTTGTCAAAGTAAAAGCTCTTCTTAGTTTTGGAACTCTGAATTGATAAAAATATTTTGGCAGTTGCATCAGGAGGGCAATTCCCAAATGCAGAGTCGAACATATCCTGCATGCCCAAATAGACATACTTATAATATCCAGCTTCCTTACACATTTTAATTTGTCTTATAATGTCTTTAGTTTCTGTATTATTAATCATATCATTTGTTATTCCTAGGCATTTCATTTTCTTTTCCAGTAGTTGATCCCATTGGCTATAATATTTATCTGCCTGGATAAGCCCAAGTAGAGTAGATCCTCCCTCAAATTTTAGAACCTTTACCTTGAAGAGAAATGCTTTAATCCAAGCCCTAGCTTCCATCAATAATTCACCTAGTTCCCCTCTCAGTGCTATGTCCGAGATACGTCTAGGAATATTCAATAAGCATTGGAAAAAGTCATACTGGATGGAATCCATTTTTTCAGAAGCGGACGGAATCCAAATTTCCGCACCATACAGGTTTAGAACCTTAGCATTAAATACCTTTAAGGCCGATGGGACAAATTCACCTCCTGATGAGTAGAAGTATTTTACAATTGTCCTCCCTACTTTCCTTGCTAGATCCAAGTGCATTTTCCATGTAAGAGATGCTTCAGAGTGGATTCCCAGATATTTAAATTGATTGACCTGTTCCATAGGTTGGCATTTGAAGATTTCCCCCTTTTTCCTTTTAGAGTTGTTTAAGTATTTTGGATGGATGTGGACTTTCATTGATGAGAGTGGAAAAACTTTCTGCAAATGTTGAGATGAGGTTCCTTCAGAACTTTTTTTTTTTTGCTTTTACACAAATGATGCCAATTGTATTGAGTAGCATGGAAGGTATATTTTCTTCTCTTTATATAAAGCAAAAAAAGTAATGAAGAAACATAATTTGGTATAATTTCTCTTTACCAGAGCAAGCAAATTGAAATGGGAAAAGGAGTGGTTGAAGAAGAAAAGGCAGAGTCAAATGGGAGAGGTCAAATGGAAGGGGTATTGTAAGAGGAGAAAGGGGTCCTACCAAAGGGGAAAGGGAGCCCAGTTATACTCTTTTGCCCAGGGCCTATGCAAACCTAGAACTGGCCCTGTCTGTCTAGAACTGATTGTCAGATTCTTTTTTTCTTTTTAATTTGTGTTTATTTAGATAAATCAAATTACAGAAGAATCAAATACATTTGATACAGTGGACAGGTGAACAATAATCAGTATTGACAACAGTAGTTGATATAGTGAATAATAAACAAAATCAGAGCTATAACAACTAAACATCTTGATCTCAGTAGACTAGAATTTATAACTTTCTAGACTAATTTAGTTATCTACCTAACCAATTTTTAGTTCAAAACCTTTATTGGCATAGATCAGAATCATACACAACCGCCATTCAGTTCATGGGTTTAACACGCATCTTCCTCATTATAAGGCAGTTACAAAACTTAGCAACCGCTTCAGTAACCACTATGTTTTGTGAAGCCAGTAAACGATACAACATTCTGTCATCGGATTGCTTGGCATCATTCTTAAGAATATCTTCTAAATAGGCTGCCCGAATGTCCTCATACAAACTACAATAGGGAAATACATGTTTGATTGTTTCAATCTCCTCTGAACCACAATCACAGAACCTTACAAAGTAGGGGATTTTCTTAAATCTTCCAGCTAAAACCGCAGAGGGGAGCTCATTAAAACGGGCCAGCATAAATGCTCTAAGCAGCTGTGGGGAAGTCAGATCCGATAAGTATTGTGCTGGGGCGTTGATCGGAAAACGTGCCCATCTTAAAGGAGAACATCTACCAGAAGCCAAAGCTCTAAGCTCTTGCATTTCAATATCAATTAATCTCTGTTTGCACAGAGCAAAGATGTTTATTTCAGATAAGGACATCATATCATTCAGGCATAAGCCTATTGAAACGATTTTCCTTTCTATAGCAGCAAACCACTTAGAACAATGAGACTCTTTCAGCAGATATGGAATAAGGCTATTGGGGCAGCTCCTGAAATGCAGACATAACCAAAATCTGAAAGTAATTATCCAAGCCCTTGTTTCCAAGCATATATTATATTTCATATAAATGACATAAATAAATAATAAATATAGCTTAATACAGGAGGCAGATAAAAGATAGATAGGTGAATGGCTGAGAAGAAGAGAATGAGGCAGGGAAAGGGGAGATGATATGGGGGTTGCCAGAAAAATGGATTGAGGAAATAGTGTGGGGAGGAGGATAGAGGGGAAAGTGAGGTGCTACCTCACAAATTCATGAGAGTTCCCTACCATGCAAGTGGACCAGGCCCAGTGGCTGGTATCATACAACTGGGCCACAGTTTTCCTAGATACAGGTTGGGGGGGGGGGCGTAGAGGGAAAGCTTAAGACAGGGGGGCAAATATTGGTAGGTTAGCTGTTGGAAGGGAAGGAAATAGGGCTGTCAACTCCAGGTTAGGATACTCCTAGAAATTTGGGGGATGCCGCCTGGGGGCTGTGATTTGAGGAGGGAAGGGACCTCAGTGGGGTATGATGCCATAAGGTTCACCATGCAAAGCAGCCATTTCCTCCAGGGGAACTAGGGTTGCCAACTTCCAGCTGGGTGGTGGAGATCACTCTGAATTGCAACTACTGTCCAGATGAGAGTGATCAGTTCCCCTTGAAAAAATGACTGTTTTGGAGGGTGGACCCCAGGGTACCCTTCTGAGGTTGCTTCTCTCCCCAATCCTCGCCCTCCCAAGACTCTACTCCCAAATCTCCAGGAATTTTCCAACCTGGAGCTGGCAACCCTCCGGGGAAACTGATCTCTGTCGTTGGGAGATCTGTTGTGATTCCAGGAGATCTCCAGGCCCCACCTGGAAGTTACAGTAGCCAGAGAGATCATGGGATTGGTAAACGAAAAATAAACAATAACAACTGTGATATAATTACAAAAAGTCAATTCAATTTTTCAAGTGTTTTATATCCTTGCTACTTGGATATAAGAATAAGAAAGACACTAACAACATTTTATTGGTGATTGCACTTTATTCGCATTGGATGACACTTGAGGTGAAGAGGAGAGGATTATATCATTGGATTATTCTTAATGTGAAGGATATGTATATCAATGTGATTTCACAGAAATGTATTAATATTTATCAAACACTTGAAAAGTTGGATTGACTTTCATAATTATATCATGGTTGTTATTGTTTATTTTTCATTCACCCAGCTGGAAGTTGGCAACTCTAGAAGAAAGCAGGAAAGGGGCAGAGAGGCTCTGGGGGCTTTCAGGAAAGGGAAAAAGGAAATAGTGTGTGTTTGTGGGGGGGGGATGAGATGCTTCCCCCAATTCCTTGTGGCTTCCCACATATATGTATATTTATTTATTTATTAGACTTTTACCCAGCCCTCCCACTGAGGCGGCTCAGGGCGGCTTACAATGGTTAAAACCAGTAGACAATTAATACCGATTGTCACATCTAAAACAATACAAAACAATACAATAAATACAACTTATTAAAATTAGAATGTGGCGGCCATCTGTTATAAAGTGCTAGTGCTTATGTGGGACGGTCAGTGTGGCCAGGACTGTTAGAATGCTTGTCGGAACAGCTCGGTCTTCACCACTCTATGGAATTGTTGAAGATCCCGCAGAGCTTGAATTTCATTTGGGAGCTGGTTCCATAGCGTCGGTGCAGCTAGGAAGAACGCCCTGGTTCTTGTTGCTGTTAACTTAGCATCCCTAGGGCCAGGGGGGACCAGGCGATTTTTTGTCTCGGATCTCAGTGCCTTCAGGGGAACATACGGGGAAAGGTGGTCCCTCAGGTAGACAGGCACCTTGAAGCGTATCTGGGACGCTATTGGCAGCCAGTGCAGCGACCTCAGCACAGGTTGGATGTGTTCCCTCATGGGGAGACCCATCAACAACCTGGCCGTGGCATTCTGCACCAGCTGCAGCTTCCGGAGTTGCCCCAAGGGCAGCCCCATGTAGAGAGCATTGCAGTAATCCAGCCTCGAGGTGGCCATAGCATGGATCACTAATCTCAGATCGTTGCGTTCAAGGAAGGGGACCAACTGCCTAATCAGCCGCAGGTGGTAAAAGGCTGCCTTGGCAGTGGCTGCTACCTGGACCTCCATTGTCAGGGAAGCATCCAGGAGCACTCCCAAACTCCTGGCCCTCAGAGCTGGCACCAATGGCGCCCCACTGAAGGCCGGAAGAGGGACCTCTAACCCCGTACCACTCCAATTCAGGTATAGGACCTCCGTCTTCGTCGGATTCAGTTTCAGTCGACTCAGCCTAAGCCAGCCCGCTACGTCCCGCAACGCTTGGTCCAGATCTTCCGGGGTAGAGCCAGACTGACCGCCCAACAGCAGATAGAGCTGAGTGTCATCCGCATATTGATGACACCCTAGCCCATGTCTCCGGGCAATCTGGGCAAGGGGGCGCATATAGATGTTAAATAACATTGGGGAGAGAACTGCACCTTGGGGCACCCCACAGACTAGTGGGTGTCTTCGGGACAGCTCCTCCCCAAGCGCCACCCTTTGTCCACGACCTTGGAGAAAGGAGACAAGCCATTGCAGGGCGAGCCCCCGAATCCCCACGTCGGCGAGGCAGTGGGCGAGCAACTGGTGATCGACCATGTCGAACGCCACTGACAGGTCTAACAACAGGAGCACTGCCGTCCTGCCCCGACACAGGTGCCTTCGGAGATCATCTGTGAGGGCGACCAGTGGTGTCTCAGTCACATGGCCCGGGTGGAAGCCAGACTGGAACGGGTCTAGCGTGGAAGTGTCATCCAGGAAGGCCTGCAACTGTATCGCCACCGCCCTCTCTATTAATTTGCCCAAATAGGGCAAGTTGGAAACCGGCCAATAGTTGGCCAATTCGGCCGAATCCAAGGATGGTTTTTTTAAAGAGGGGGTGGACCGTCGCTTCCTTGGGAGCCCCTGGAAATAGGCCCTCAGACAGGGACCTGTTGACAATATCCCAAAGGGAACCTCAAAACCCCTCTCGGCCAGCTTTCATTAGCCAAGAGGGGCACGGATCAAGGCTGCAAGTGGTTGGGCGCACAGTTGAGACCAATCTGTTGACTTCCTCTAGGCTGAGAGGGCCAAAACAATCCAGAATGGAACCAGAAGACGTGCTTGGAGCCTCGAGTTCACATACTGTCTCAAATGTGGCTGGGAGGTCGTGGCGGAGCAACAAGACTTTATCTGCAAAATAACTCGCGAAAGCCTCACAGCCTATATCCAATTCCTTAGCATTTTGTCTGCTCTGTGGCAGGGTAGTTAAAGACTGAATCATTCTATACAGTTGTGCTGGGCGCGAGTTTGCAGATGCAATCTCGGCTGTGTAGAACTCCTTCTTCGTGGCCTTGGTTGCCATCTCATACAACTTCATAAACGTTTGATAGGATGCTCTTATCGCTTCGTCACGAACCCGCTGCCACTGTCTCTCCAGTCGTCTGAGCCCTCGCTTCATCAGCCTCAGCCCCTGGGTATACCAGGGTGCCAGCCTAGATCGAGGGCACAGAGGGCGTCTGGGAGTGATCTCGTCGATGGCTGCCGAGAGTCGGTTGTTCCAATCCTCCACTAGCTCATCTAACGAGTCACCAGGGGGAAATGGATCCCGGAGAGCCATCTGAAGCCGCACTGGGTCCATCTGGCTCCGCGGGCGAGCTAAAATCGGCTCACCGCCCAAACAGGGTTGGGGTGACACGTTCACTCGGGCCCTCAGGGCGCAGTGGTCTGACCATGGAACTGCCGTAGCAGTAATCCGGTCCACTGTAATCCCAGCCGCAAAGATCAAATCAAGCGTGTGACCGGCCTGATGAGTGGGGGCTGTTACATATTGGGAGAGTCCCAGCGCCGCCATGGACGAAGCTAGGTCCACCGATCGGGAGGAGGTCGCATCGTCGGCATGGACATTGAAGTCCCCCAGAACCAACAGCCTGGGGTATTCCAGCGCCCAGCCCGACACGGCCTCTTATGTTCTTATGTAGTTGGTCTTTAACTATACAGTATCTCCAGCAGAGTTTGGGGCAGTCCTGTCCTCAGTTCTTATCTGAAGGCGGCACCGTTCCATAGTGTGGCTATTGGCCACCAAAATTTGAACCAGACCGGATGCTGGAAGGGTGTCCCACTGTCTCTGGTCCAGGTGGCAACAATGAGGAATCAGTCCTCTTCCTTTCTTTCATAGCTGACACCAGAGGGTGTTTAGGTGTGTGTCACATGAGTGGATAGCGAGGATATTCTGCCAAGAGTTCAACAGGCGAGGCATTGCTAGTGCTCACACTCTGTTCCTGTTAGCCTCATCTGGAGTGTCATATTCAAATCCTTGTGGTAGAATTCTCTGAGTCACCAGTCTACCTCATGGGGTTGTTGTAAGGCCAAAGTGGAGGAGTGAAAAACCACATATGCCACCTGGAGCTCCTTGGAGAAGGAACAGGGTAAAAATGTACCAGACAGATATGCTGTGAAACAGTTGCCCTTACAACTCTTTTTCTGAAAAGCTTTGTTAACATGAGTGAAATTATGTGAAAGCAATTGTTTTGAGAAATGTTGCCTTTGTATAATCAATATAGTCATTTTTAAAATGAACATAAATGGAATCTTAATTCATATTTTATTATTTATGCTCTTGGACTATTTTAGAAAGCAAAACGGTAATGAAAAATAATTGTTAATATAAATAATTTCATGGCTACACAGGTATAAAAAATTATATAGGCCAGATTTTGTGCAAAATGTTCATGTTCTTTGAAGTGATTTGTTTAAAGCATGCCTTATTATGCCTTGTTGAACTAACGGTTGCTTTTGTACTGTACTCACATCTTGCTAAAATAGATCAATGCAATCATGGCAAAAATATAAAGTCCCCCTCCCTTTAATACTTCCATAAAGTATTTTATACTTCATAAAGTCAGTTTTAATCAGATTATATTTATCTATTGCAAAAGTGTAATTGTTGAACTCACTGTGAAGCTTGGTGATAGTATGTGTAATGTGAACATATTCCTTGATGTTTATAAAATGTAGTTTCACATTGTAAATTTCTAGAAGTAGAAAGAGCAAGGACCGTATGTATTAAGAGCCGCCCATAACAAGGCCTTTCATGCCTTGCTAATCTTTTTACGTTTGTCCTGGCTTGCACATTTGATCATTCACATTGCCAGAATTATGGTATACGTGCCTTAGAATCATCCTTAACTGGCAGTATTCAAGAATGTTCTGTAGATAAAGTGAATCAGTCTTCCTAATATGGTCACCTTCCTGTTTTCATGAACTCTAATGGGCATGTTAAGATCTTACTTTCTTAGCTAAAAAATGAGCTGCAATTAAACTAAGTTAAGGACTGTGGGAAAGCTATACTTTGAATGTAAAATGTGCTCAGAAGTCAACATATATTCTGACAGTTAAGTGATTTTGATTTTGAAGTGACAGAAAATATCTGGAAAGTTTCAGAAATTCTCATCAGGATTGATGTTAATGTGTGTAAAAGCTAAAAAGCATGTGTTCATTCCACACTTCATCTCCTGTCCTGGCTTCACTGTTACGCCTCTTGCATGGGACAATTTCAGATATTCCTTTTTACAAAGGCCCTTGCCAAATGTCTGTTTGGTCCCATTGTACTATCAGTCCTAAATTCGTGAGCCTTGATTACTTTATTCAAAAGTTATATGAGTATTCCAAAACGGATAACAGAATTTTCCTCTGTGGATAAAGATAAAATGTTCTTCATAATTTATATGTGGAACATCATTTGTGAAAAAAGACTTGCTCTTCCAGTTGCTCTACATGCTCTTTGTCTGCTTCAAGGTTGTTGCTTAGCATCGGTTCTTAACCTCCCCCTTCCCCACTGGGAGATATAAGTTCACAAGGAAGACAGTGAAAGAATGGTTCTCTTTATCCATCTGGAGTGTGTATGTATGGCACAGGGATGGAATGGTCAGGGAGGAGTGGGCCTTACTTATTGAGGAATGGGCCTTGCCTGCCTGCCTGATTCTTCCTGTTTCTCTCATGCTGCTACTGTGGAAGAGCCTTCCTTTTTTTGGTTCACATGCCCTGTCCCCCCAATGGCAACAAGATATGTTTTATGTTATGTTTTTTAAATCCCTTTTTTGACCTTGTATTTGATTTTATACGTGGATGCCACATTTTCCTTTGTGTCTGACTTTATTGCAGTTATACATCTGAACTTTTCTATGAGGGCAAATTGATGGCAAGTGGGAAACAGCCAGCACACAAAGATTTCTACCCTCTGACTTTCTTCACAGCACGAGGAGAAGATGTGCAAGAAAAAAACAGCACAGCTTTTTACAACAATGCAGAGGTTAGCACATTGGTTTCACTTTTAATAGTTTTCTCAAGAATCCATTTCCGTATTCTCTCTGCTCAGGAAACTTTTTTATTTTGCATGTATTGCTCTTTGGTTATGGCTAATCCCTAAGAACTTTCTCTTGAAAATCAGTGTGACCTCTTAATCATGAACTTCTTTACACAATTTTTCATATAAAAGCCCGATTGTGCATAATTTTAGCTGCTTCAGCCCTTGCTGTGAATCAGTTGTACGCATACCACAAACATGCACACGTTTTTGTCCCAGCTGGCATGCTGTATGCCAGTGGAAGTCTGCTCAGACTGGCTCTTTCCCATGGAATTCCACAAGCTGAAGCGATTCTTTGAAGCCATGAATGTTTTAGAATAGTAATCATAGTCTCTCGACATTTTATGTAGCCAGGATTATATTATATACTATTTGTAACAAAACATATAATGTCTGATTCTACATAGAAACAAAACCTATGTCAGACTCTTGGACAAAGTTACTCTCAACAACACTCACTGAAAGTGATTTGTTTATTGAAGAATAAAGATTTTCCAAGCTAAGAACATTGTTGAGTCAGAACTGAGGTTCTGGTGCAAGACCCCCCCAATCATGGTTCAAATGTAGTCCCCTCCAATCACACTGCCCATTCATTCCTGTCTAACCAGCGCCCTGCCAATCCCCCACCTGTAAATCACCCATTCGTTATCTAAACTAAGGCAGTAAGCACAGACACAGACGAAGGCCATCTGGCCTGGCCGACATCCCCGGGAAAGGGAGGTGTCTTCAGAAAGTTACATGAGATGCATTGCCCTACAATAAAGCCATTCTCACTCTCACACATTCACAATCCCCCCCTCCTCTGGAATTTCCATAGAACAACATGGCAAACGAGCCATTGAGTTTGACAACCTAAAGCTAAGCAAGTAAATAGCTTTTGAGCTAGTTCATGATAAAGAATCTTTGCAAGCCCCTACATGCTTATTACAAATTTTATTTCCATATTCTATGTCCCTGCAATTGAAGTATTCTTTTGAAACCCTAAATTCAATTGAACATCTAGAATAGTATGTGAATCCAGTGGACTTATATCAACTATTTCCCCCCAAATATTTTCCCTCAGTTGCTCAAATTTATTTCTAAAATGTAAACAAGAATGTGGAATGTCTACCTTCTGATGCTATGACCACACTATTATATGTATTATTACAGAATTGTTGACAATCAGTCTACAAGGCCCTTTCTCTCTGGCAGTTTTCAAGCAGCGGCTTATAGCTTTTAGCCCTATTTTTTATTTTCTCTGGTGACGCTCCACAACAGATTGGTTATGCTTTCTCATCTTAGTAAAGGCATACTTGTAAAAAAAACCCTCTTGAACTATCACCTCTAGGAACACCGCTGTCTCCTTTAGCCTCCCATCATCTTCACTCTAATCAGTTGATGGTAGCTTTTTGCAGTACTCTTTTCTATTGTTCTGAGTTAGGTCTTTAAAATCTTTTGAATTATAATCTATGTTTTTTTGAAAGGCAGACTGAAGGATGAGTGGCTGCTCCTTCAAATCATTTCTGGGGTTCAGAACATTTTGCTTGTTGTCCTAGGGGCAGGGGAGGGAGTGAAGCTCCAAGAGGGATAAACAAAGTGAACAACATCACTGGAGAGAAAACAGGCCACTACTTTTACTGAACACATCCAGAAGAGCATTGGCACAGCATAGGGCACAGATCCAGCATCAAGTGACCTTCCTTATTAGCCAATGGCACCAACCAGCCAGATAGCTTGCCTACCGGAAGAGCAACATGGGATGGCAAGTCCCAGAACCGCACATGGGCACAGACCACTGTGTGGTTACCTTGCTACCTATGGGTGTGGAGGGGGGCACACGCTCAGCAGCTGGACTTCCTTCTCTCCAGGCCCTGCCTGGAGGTTGGCAACCCCATAATTGGTGGGTGAGCGTGGGGGGCAGAAGGTGGTCTCACCTTGAGTACAAAAAACCCTGGAGCCGGCCCTGCTATGAGGTATCCGCCAGGCCAGCTGGATTCAGCAAGCTGCAGCGGTTCGCTGTCCACTCTTTTCCAGCCTTTCTACTAAAACGTGGTAAGACGGGGGGGCTTTATTTAGATGTCTCTGGTGGGTTCCCCCCCAAAAAGGCAGGAAATGCTGGCATGCACGGGACTTTCAGTTGGCCTCCTGCCTTGAGCTTCCCTCCTTGCCCTCCCCTGCTTCCATACAGGGTTCACTAAATGGGTCCAAACTGACAGGAACCCCTAACTTAGATCTCTCAGGGAATAATGCACAGGCCAACCTCCTATCTTGCATTAAGGGTGAAATGCCTAAAGAGATTAGAGCAGCCCTGTCTGAGGCTCTTCCTAGTTTAAGGGACCCATCAGGTCTGGAAGATACTCACCCTCCAGCATAGAGGCTGGTGTAAGAGGGTAGGGTAGAAATTCCCCCTCACTCCTCTCATTCTAAAAAAGTAAAGTAACCTACTCTGATAGATATCTCAGTAGAGATATAAGTCCTCTGTTAGACCATGATTCCAATGAGTCTGACTCTTCTGATTCTTCCTCTCTAAGAGAGGAGGGAGAATTCTAAAATGAGGAAGAACCCCTGGGTATCACCATGCAGACCCGTCTTTTCCCATTCACTAAGCTCCTTCCAAAGGTTCGACATATCCTGGAAGCTCCTTTTAATGACAAGGAGGTGGAAGCATCTGATCCAAACAGACCTGCTAGCTCAGCCAGAGCTTTTCCACAAGGGGGGGTCTTCCCCCCTTGGGATCCCCTTTCCTTCTGTCTTCGACAAGGAAGTCAACACTGAGTGGGAGATGCCAGTGAGATCCAAGTCCAACCATCCCATTATTTCTTGTTTCTACTCCTTGGTAGCAGACGCAACTGAGCGCTTCAAAGTTCCGTTAGTTAACAATTCAGTCACCAGCCTGAGTTCCAACTCAGTCATTACCACGGAGGCGGATGGTCTTCCAAGAGACCCCTGTGACAGAAGGATCAAACAATTCTTGCACAACAATTCTTCATCAACTGCTCTCAGGGCGACAGAAGGATCAAACAATTCTTGCACAAGAATTTTGAAGCTTCATCAACTGCTCTCGGGTCCTCCACAGCAAACTCATTCTTTTCAAGGGCAGTCTATTCCTGGGCCTCAGACCTTTCAGCAGCAGGGAGAGGTATCTCCAAGGAGCTCAAGGATGAACTTAAGAAGCTGGTCCTTGCAGAGGCCTTTTCTGTGGACATATTGCTGGACGTGATACAACTGTTGGTCAGAGCTATGGCACAAATGTTACGAATAAAGCTATTGGTCAGAGCTATGGCACCAACATTACTGACAGAACACCTGGCTCTGCAACTGGAAGGTGTATCCATCTTCCTAAGCTCAGGTGGCTAGCGTTCCATTTAAGGGCATTCATCTTTTTGTTGAAGAAATGGATAGATACCTGGTTGAAGACAAAGATAAAAAGAGGTCTTTGCTCCTGTGCAAGATGGAACACAAGCTCAAGAAATGCTTTCATTCCTTTTGTGAGCCCAAGTGCACCTTTGGTTTCCGACCTTCAAAGCCCACCAAAGGGAGATGGCTGCCCAAACAGTCATGTAGCACTAGCTCATCCTTTTACAGGCCATCAGGCCAGACCACATGGGGTTCCAAAAAGAACACCTTGGCATGACAACTACAGGGACTCAGATCCACTAGTTATAGGAGGATGTCTTCAAATGTTTGCAACCCAATAGGAGTCAAGTTGACCATGGGCGACAGGTGGGTTCTGGATACGGTCGCAAATGGCTACTCTTTGGAACTGTACTCCACTCCACCTAGCAGATTTATACAAGTCCCAAGGAAGCGCCTTCTTCAGGCCATACAGCATCTACTGGACACTGGAGCAATAGAGCCAGTTCCGGAGGCCCAATAGGCTTCGGGGGTCTACTTAGTCTTCTTTGTGAAGGGCGGGGTATAAATCCAATCTCCTCCTCCTCCTTTTCAAGCAATTGGTCGTGCCTGACTTTGTGTAAAAATCAAACTAAGTCAGGCACGACCAATTGCTTGAAAAGGAGGAGGAGGAGATTGGATTTATACCCCGCCCTTCACTTGGCGTTTCAGAGCAGCTTACAAACTCCTTTCCCTTCCCCTCCCCACAACAGACACCCTCTGAGGTGGGAGGAGTCAGACAACATAATATGGACAAAACCAGGGTACTCAGATATGAAGTGGATGCACAACCAAAATTTCAAGTTTTGAAGCCAGGCTCTTATTTCTGAGAGACTCAGCCCAGTCTCTAAATACATGAAGGAAGCTTGGATCTTCTCAACAAGCTGGTTAAATGCACTAACCCAAATGGGGATCTCATATAATAGCTGAGCTGTGGGCTTAGCATTAAATATCCAAATGGCTGCAGGTACATATTGGCCACCCTGAACACAAAAGAAGCATGCCACTGCAGATACATTTCAGTTGACCAAATTAATTGCATATCTCTGTTGAGTTGTTCATCTATTTATTGTATTGAAAATTTGTACCCAAACATCTAAACTGTCTGACTTATTCAATAACATTGCCCTTGACTCACCAACAAAAATGTCTCCAGGTCTTTGAAAAGACAGTGATTTTTGATTATTCATAATTAACAGACAGTATGCTGGAATCACAATAAGGCACAAAAGGGGACAAGAGGTGTTTAAGGCCCAGTTGTGTATGGGATAATACCTCAGCATCATAACAAACAAACATCCGTTATTGGCATAACAACCGAATTATAACGGGGAGGAAACAGTCTGAACAGTCAATGCCCTGCCCGCTGATACATTGCTCGCCTCCTAGCTGCAAGGTACACAAATCTGGCCACAGTTTCAATCACAATTTGGTTCCGAGTAGATAATAAAAAAATAATTTTGCATTCATCAGATTTCCCTGCTTGCTCTTTCAACAAGGAATCAATAAGTGTGGAATGTGTAGCAAGATAATAAGTACAGTGCAAAAAAACACATGCTCAAAGCTCTCTATGTCCCGCCGATTACATGTGCATAGCCTGTTAGCATATGGTATTTTATGAAATCTCCCGTAGAGAACTGCAGAGGGTAACACATTGAAACGGGCTAATGAATAAGCTCTGCGATAGTGCATGGCTGTTAAACAGGTTAAATACTCTGCCATATATCCATAGGGTAAAATCCCCAAGTCCAAGGGTGTACGTCTACCTTTAGCAAGGCTCCTAAGATCCTGTATCTCGATGTCAAGGAGTCTTTGTTTGATCTGTGCAAAGGCTAGACTTTCAGTAAGGGAGAATAAATCATCAATACTGATCCCTATTGAATTGATTTTCTTTTCTATGTGGTTTAACCACATTGAAGACCGAGACTCCGTCATCATATGAAAAATAAGGCTACCGTTATTATTCTTAAAATGTAGATGTTGCCGAAATTTGATCGTATTGATCCATGCTTTAGTTTCAAGGAGCCTTTGATTAGTTTCCAGGCAGATGGCCGCATAAGGCAGGCCCAGTATTTTTCGAAGGAAGTCAGATTGTATTCTTAGCATCATAAGCATTTAGTAAACCTCAATTTTCCATTCATGCATTAATGAATATGATTAATACTTTGGAGACTTGTCTGAATATTCTATTAATTTGGCAAAATCTGAGTCAATGCCTTTGGAAGACAATATATTACAGAGTATATTTGACCATGGACATTTTCAGTGGTGCCCAGATGTCATTACCTATCTTGGAATACTCATTCTTAGAGATATTATGTATACAACTATACTAAATTTTAACAAGCTAATTGCTAATACACCTTTGGATCTAGACATATGGGTAACTTTAAACCTGTCTCTATGGGGTAAATACACTCAAAATGATTATTATACCTAGGACTATTTATATTTTAGGTCCAATTCCTTTCTATTTACCCTGCAGAAATAGTCATAAAATTAATACTTTGGTTCAGTAATTTATGTGGTGTTCCTCACTGCCTCAGATTTCTTTAAAGAGGATGCAACTTCCATTTAATGAAGGAGGATTTGGTTTCCCTGATCTTAGTTTATATCATCAGGCATGTACTCATTATTGGGATCTCTCCTTGCAACTGAACTGTCAATTTTGGGCCCTTTTGGAGGTCTCTCTTTCTGGTGCCCCTTTCTAAGTGGAATTCATTAGAGTCTACATATGCTAGAGTGGATCCCATTTCTCCTGCAATTTCTACAATTATGAAACAGTGGTGTATAATGACACAACAATATCAATTTGATCCATTTTCACATTTTAACTGATCTTAGTTTATATCATCAGGCATGTACTCATTATTGGGATCTCTCCTTGCAACTGAACTGTCAATTTTGGGCCCTTTTGGAGGTCTCTCTTTCTGGTGCCCCTTTCTAAGTGGAATTCATTAGAGTCTACATATGCTAGAGTGGATCCCATTCCTCCTGCAATTTCTACAATTATGAAACAGTGGTGTATAATGACACAACAATATCAATTTGATCCATTTTCACATTTTAAATTAACATTAGAGGCCAATCCAGATCTACAAATTGGGAAGAAATCTTTTTTGTGGAAGGCATAGACTGGTAAAGGGATTTTTACATTGAAGTGGTTGATAGATTCTGAGGATGTGTTTTTGTCATTTTTCTCTGTCGAGGTCTAGATATGATTTGTCACCTTCTGTAGAATGGCAATACTTATAACCTTTGTTATGAATTTTCAGTTGAGACTTATTCAGCAAAAAATTATGTTTAGAATATATTGGACACCACAATGTTTTTCAGTTGAGACTTTAAGTAAAGTTTGTAGCAAAGGACTAAGTAAAGCATTGTAACTTACAGGACAGGGTTCCTTACATGTATGCTTTGGGCATATCTAGTCATTTGGTTTTTCTGAGAAGTTGTTACTACTTATATCAATTTTGCATAAGAATGTTCATTGACTTTTGAGGATTTTTATGTACTTTTAAACTATCTGCCTATTTCTTGGAGACTAACCATGGACAATGGAAATTGATCCTCTGTGCCCTTACTACAGCTAAAAGAATATATCACTGGAATGACCATGTACTACATAGACAGACAGGACAGCACATCCTCCCACTTGTTATGACATGTATCCACCCTAATTTGTGAATGGGCTATCTCCAACAAAACTTCCATTCAGGCCATTCATATAGCAGAGGTCAGCAACTAGGTAGTAGACTTCCTCGGTCACACCCCACTAGCACCTCGTAAATTGGAGCTGAACTGGTTTTTCTTGCCACAATCAACATGGCTGGGCAACACCCACCATAGACTATGGCCCCATAGAATATAATGGAAAGATGACTCTAGAGAGAAGGGGTTTAAACTTTAAACCCCTTCTCTCTTCGCTTCCCCCCCCCCAGCCCGCCTTGGCAGGCCAGCTGGGGAAAGGAAGGGGAGGCTTTTGAAGATGCCTCCCCCCTTTTTTGCTTCCCCTTCTGACATCACTTCCGGTGATGTCAGGGGGCGTGGTGTATGCTAATTAGCCATTATGCTAATATCCCATTAGATATGCTAATTAGTTCCTGCAGCTCTTTCTCTACGAAATGACTCCTGTTTACACCCATTCTACTCAGGCACAATTTACGTCAGCAGCTTTTCACCATGGCCTCTCCATTGACTCTATCTGCAGTGCTGCAACATGGTCCTCCTCCTGCAGCTTTGCAAGACATTACATGATGCATGTGGATGCCACAAGGGACTTAGCAATGGGAAGAGTGGTCCTGACATCTCTATTCAACGGAGAGCTCATAGTCACCTTCCTAAAACTGGTAAATCAGCTTGCTAATCTCCCATGTGGAACTGCACAGGTACCACAATGATGAAAACAGGGTTGCACTTACCTGTAACTGTTTTCATTGAGTGGTTACCTGTGCAATCGCGCAGCCCTACCTCCTGCTCCATATGAGCACATAACTCATACTGGTAACCTTTACCTCACTCCAGTGGCAGCAGAGAGGAACTGAGGTGAGGGCACTATGCCCCCTCTATAATCATGCTGGAAGAGGTGGGAACAGTGTGAGGAAGCATCTTTTAATGTTTTGAGCTTCAAAAATCTTCTCCGCAGGTGACCATTTGATGAACAGCAGTTACCGGTAAGTCCAACTGTTTTTTTTTAATACTTCAAGCTGGTGGAAGTTATTTTTAATAGTCCCCTAAAGAAAACTGGTAGGATAGAGTAGAAGAGAAGCTAGAATATTTAAAATTGTTACTGGGAAACCTGTATTTTGTTCTGCTGTGAAAGAAAACACATCAGTATGGTAGATATAAATGAGATATAAATGATATGGTAGATATAAATGAATTACTAGAACAAATTATTAAAAATGAGTACTTACTAAAATCTTCTGTAGAAGATGTTACATACTGCTGCACAATTTTCCTTTGTTTCTGTGGAGGCCGCAGTAAATGGAGATTATAAAAACTCAAGCTTGCCCTGTCCTTTGTTCAGTCAGGGTTTCTAACACTGGGAGATGAGGAGTGAATATAGCTTCCTCTACAAGTAAGAGGTGTCAAACTTTATCTCCAGTTCTTATTGGTCCTTCTTTATGTTACATTTGGATGATCCATTTAGAGGACAATTTTATCCAAGCTGTCTCAGGTGCCAGCTCTGGTGCCACTTCACAAAATGGGGTAAGCTCCTCTTGAGTAAGAGTCAGACTGTGTACTGAAATTTACTAGGAATGGGCACAAGCAGGGGTCTTTTTGTAGAAAAAGAGCTGCAGGAGCTCATTAGCATATGGTATGCTAATGAGCTACTAGGCTACTGGCATATGCCACGCCCCCTGACATCACTGGAAGTGATGTCAGAAGGGGAAGCAAAAGGGGGGAGGCATCTTCAAAAGCCTACCCTTCCCTTCCCCAGCTGGCCTGCGGGGGGGGGGAGCAAAGAGAGAAGGGGTTTTAACGTTTAAGCCCTTTCTCAGTAGAGTTGGGCCACAGAAGGAGGAGAGAAGGAAAGAGAAGGAAAGGAAGAAAAGAAGGAAGGAAAGAGGGGATAAAAAGAGAGAATGAAAGAGGGAAAGAAAGAAGGAAGGAGAGAGAGAGAGAGAGAAGGGAAGAAGAAGGGAAAGAAAGAAAGAGAGAAAGAAAGAGAGAAGGGAAGAAGAAGGGAAAGAAGAAAAGGAGAGAAGGAAAGGAGGGAATGAAAGAGAGAAGAAAAGGAAGAAAAGAGAGGAAGGAAGGAAGAGAAGGGTCTCCAACCACCCCCCATCAAGCCCCTGCCACCCCCACCCCTGCGGATCCCTTACCGCTTCGGTGGGGGTTTGGGAAGCCAGCAGCGGGTCTCTCTGGGCGTCCCCCGAGCCACAGCGCTTCTGCATGGGCCCAGGGGACCCGGGGCGAGGCTCTCGAGGCCTCCCCCCAAGCCGCAGCGCTTCTGCATGGGACCAAGGGGACCCAGGGGCAGGGCTCTCGGGCCTCCCCAAAGCCACAGCACTTCTGCACAGGCCCGGGGAACCAGAGGGCAGGGCTCTCCGGACCTCCCTCGAGCTGCAGCGCTTCTGCACAGGCCCAGGGGACCCGGGGGCAGGCTCTCGGGCCTCCCCCATACTGCACCGCTTTTGCACGGGCCCGGGGGACCCGGGG
>NW_015173129.1:1591086-1591256 GCF_001447785.1 Gekko japonicus
CTGCCAGAGCAGTGCTCCGGCGAGCTCCAGCCCCAAAAGCCCCCTGCCGTTATCTATAAGCTCAAGCTGACACAAAAAGCTTCAAGGACATTTCTCTGAGAGGAAGGTGTCTTCCGGAAAGTTACAGCCACTAGAAGCGAAAGGTTCGCACACACAGCATTCACTCCCTC
>NW_015173129.1:1592930-1597139 GCF_001447785.1 Gekko japonicus
GCCAGCATCATAATGCCCCTGTATAAATCAATGGTGTGACCTCATTTGGAGTACTGTGTAGAGTTCTGGTCACCTATAGCATTGTAAAAAGTGCAGAAAAGGGCAGCTAGAATGATAAAAGTGTTGGAACACTTTCCCTATGAAGAAAGGTTAAAAAGCTTGGCGCTCTTTAGCTTGGAGAAACAATGGCTGAGGAGTGACATGATTGAGGTTTATAAGATTATGCATGGGATAGAGCAGGTAGAGAAAGAAGTACTTTTCTCCCTTTCTCACAATACAAGAACTTGTGGGCACTCAATGAAATTGCTGAGCTGTTGGGTTAGAACAGATAAAAGGAAGTACTTCTCCACCCAAAGAGTGATTAACGCATGGAATTCACTGCTACAGGAGGTGGCAGCAGCTACAAGCATGGACAGCTTCAAGAGGGAATTAGATAAGCATATGGAGCAGAAGTCCATCAGTCACTATTAGCCACAAGGTATAGATAGGAACTCTCAGTCTGGGGCAAGTGATGCACTGTATTCTTGGTCCTTGGGGGGGGGGCAACAGTGGGAGGGCTTCTAGTGTCCTGGCCCCACTGTTGGACCTCCTGATGGCACCTGGTATTTTTGGCCACTATGTGACAGAGTGTTGGACTAGATGGGCCACTGGACTGATCCAACATTGGCTTCTCCTGTATTCTTGCAAGGCAGAGATGTTCTGCCAGGCTTTTAGTTGAGGACAGTGTTGAGTACCATCTTTCTGGCACTACCTTTCCCTTCCCTCTGTCTTCCATGCTTCTCCCCTGCCTTCCCCACAAGGCACTAATACAATTTGAATATAGTGCCATCTGAGATTATTTTAGCGATTATTATTATTATTATCATTATCATCATCATCATCATCATCATCATCATTATTATTTGTTTACATTGTTTTATACTTATGAATGTTTTATCCTTTGATGTGCAGCACCCTGAGCCCTGTGTACTCAGGGGAGGGCAGTTTATAAATTCAAATTAGAAATATAAATAAATAATTGACCAGTCCTTATTGATTATTGACCAATCCTTTGTAAGCCGCCCTGAGCCGCTTCGGCGGGAGGGCGGTGTAGAAATTTAATAAATACATAAAAATAAATAATGCACTTCTCAGGTAGATCGTTGTGAAATGTCTAGGCAGTAGCCCATGGGCAGATTGCTCAACATATTCTTCTACAGGCATGCCATAGCAAAATACTGTGTTGGGAGTCATTAGGTGTTGGTACAATGTCACAGGGCAGAGCAAACAGTTCCCAAAGTCCAGCATCCTGCTGCTGGCTGCAAGACAAGAAGATGTCAGCAGAAACTGGAAAAAAGAAGAGAGGCCTGGGGAACACGACAAGACCTTGAGGCTATTAATTGGATGAGCTTTTCCAGGCTTGTCCGGACTGGCAATGTAGATAAGATAAGCATCTTAAAGAGAGGCAACAGGCACAAGCCCTGCTCAGAAGGTCAAAATAAATACCTCACCAACGTCCGGACTGGCAATGTAGATAAGATAAGAGAGGCAACAGCCCTGCTCAGAAGGTCAAAATTAATACCTCACCAACTCAGTCCAGAATTTTTAATTTTTAAATTTTATAAATAAAAAAAAACCAAAAAAAAAACCTCAGTCCAGAAGATGCACTCTAGTAAATCCCAAACTGCAACCTTGAAGGCCCTTTCAGAAGATGCAATTAAGTGCAGAAATTAGGGGTTCAGGCAACAGCGAGGTAGGTGCTCATCCAGCAGAGGCTCAGTACATAAACAGTGCTGTTCCAGCTACCAAAACTACCTCAACAACCATGTGCAGAGGGCAGAAAGAAACAACCTCAAGTAGCTCTTTAGCAGGCTGTTTCTGCCAGAATTCGCCCACGAGTGTGAAATAAACTGCTTTACAGGGAAGATAGGAGGAAGTGTAACTCCATATTACTGCTCTGGTCACCATCTTGAAAACCTCCTCCTACAGGAAGGAAGTAGATTCCTTCAAAATGTGTTGGAGGAGAGTTTTACAGATACCATGGACTGCCAAAAAGACAAACCAATGTGTTCTAGTTCAAAACGAGCTTGAACTCTAGAAGTTAAAATGACTAAACTGAGGCTATCATATTTTGGTCAAATTAGGAGAAGCAAGAGTCACTGGAAAAGACAATAATGCTAGGAAAAGTTGAAGGCAGCAGGAAAAGAGGAAGACCCAACATGAGATTCATTGACTCAGTCTTGGTTGTCAGTTTTAGTTTCTGTTGAGAAAAAGAAAGGAAGAAAAAAGAAAAAGTACATAAAATAGAAGAAGGCTTCTGATTTTCTCTACAACAAATATAAGTTTGATTACAAAGTTTTTCCTTGCTCTATAAATAGAATAAATAACTCTTTCTTTTTTGTATCTAATATCTTAATCATCAAAACCACAAATCATCAAGTCATTATTTTTTTCTGCAAAAAGTCTATGAGGTGTTTCCAATCTTTAATAAACTTACTGTAACCAACACAGTAAATTTAGCCATTGTTGCAAGATCCGACATCTTATCCAACCATTCTTCTGTTGTAGATATTGTCAAACATTTCCATTTCTGTGCATATAACATTCTTGCTGCCATAGTCATATATAGAAATAAGGTACCATGGCTTCTTTCCAACCAATTGTCCATTAATCCTAGCAAAAAGTACTATGGTTTCAATTGTATATTAGTCTTTAAAATCTCCTGTATACATATTTGTATTTGTGTTTAAAAAATTGGCTTTCTTACAAGCCAACCACATATGATAAACTTGTCCCTTCATGATGATTACATTTCCAATATAAACGAGAAGTACCTTTGTACATTTTAGGCAATGATACATCTTCTTATAAAAGTTTTCCTTAAGGTTAGAACGTACGGTTAATTTCAAACCCTCTGTCCACATACATTCCCATTGTTCAATATGTATGTCATCATGACCAAAGTTTTTTGCCCATTTTACCATACATTCTTTAACTTGTTCTTCCTCACTTTCAAATTTCAATAAGAGTTTATACATTAGTAGCAATAACATGGTCGTCCTTTGTATATAATTTTATGTATAAAGTCAAATTCAGACTGGTTGCTCTAAAGCATGATACCTTTTATCATCTTTGAACCTTCCTATGGCTGCAGTCACACACACTAAATAATCCACTTTCAATGCACTTTCCAACTGAATTTTGCCAGTTCACACAGTAAAAATCCAGTTTGAAAGTGGATTATTTAGAGTGTGTGACCACAGCCCAAGATTTGTAAACATGTAAACCAGTGGCAAGTATGGCCTTCGATTATTAAGTCTTCTCTAGATTTTAATTTGTGTTCACCTTCTTGCAACTCTAACACATAACAAACAATATGTTAACCATTTATGTGAACCTGTCATTGCTTTTCTAAAATGTGCTACTTCTTTTTTTTTAATAACTTTTATTTTCATTTTCCAAAATATACATTGACTTACATATTTCCCCTTATATACATTGGAGTTGAAATTTCCCATATCGAATTAATCCACTCATACAAACGCATCCATTTTTCCACAAAAATATTATCCTCCTTCCCTTGGAGTATTACTTAATTTATCCATCTCTGCCATTTCCAATAGTTTACACGCTATTTCGTGTGGGAAAATGTTCTTGTTTCCAGTATTCTAGCAGTTTATCCTTTGGAACTCTTGCAACTGATGACCAGCAAGTTGTTATAGATAGACTAAACTCTGTGAGTCATAAACTTCAAGGGGTTAAGGACTCCACTCTATCCCTGGATACCAACGTAAAGGATATACCCCACTTAGCACCTTTGGCAGGCCCCACTGAGGTGGTCACTGTGACACTTATGCCCAACTATCCCACCTAAGTAGTGTGTGAAAATCCCATCTTGATGCAAAGGGGAATCGAGTCGGTGGTTTCTGAAGCCTTCCCTATGGTGTCGACTGGAATTGCATCGGAAGCCCTGGGCGAATCATCTACTCCGGACCGCTTGAAGCTTCTTCCTGTTAGATCTTTGCCCCAGACTATATCAAATGGTTGTATTTGCCCTGATAATCTCCCTTTTTTGGATGCAATCTCTGAATGCGAGTGACTAGCTGACAACCATGATCGTTCTAGGGATTCTCAGAAAGGGATCCAACTTCTGTCATGGAATATTGCGGGATGGGCTAACAAATGGGGAGACTCTGATTTTCTGAATTTTCTGCTACCATTTGACATGAT
>NW_015173129.1:1597170-1597316 GCF_001447785.1 Gekko japonicus
TTGGTCCCCAATTAAGTTATTTATTAATGGGTTTTCTTCCTTTTCACTCCCTGCCACGAGGCCAAATCGGAAGGGTCGTTTTATGGGTGGGCTCGGTGACCTCTTTAAGAATGCTAATAAACTATCTGTCATTCAGCTAAAGGCGT
>NW_015173130.1:0-3321 GCF_001447785.1 Gekko japonicus
TGACCAATTTGCCCCTCAAAGGGCTGTATGTGCACTCAATGCTTTTATGTGCAAACCCCATGGGTAAATAACCCTCCAGGGCCATTTCAGGTTATAGGGGGGGGTAGGAACCCCTCCTCACCTCACACTGCCATTCTGATCCAAATTGGCCCCCTGTGGTGCTTTTGAATTCCCAAGGGGAACATACAGCTGCTGTCCTGCTGCAAGTCTCTTGTGTCAGTCATATAGAAGGTGTAACATGTAGTTCAGCCCTGAGTTGACACAACTAAAACAGTTTACCTTCTTCCAAATGCTCTCTGGAACAGAACAATCTCATCTTCTATGTGGCTATTAACAATGGACCCTATCTCCCTCTTTCCACATGGCTGATCCCTCCCACCCATTGATATCCCAGATTGTCATATTTAAAATATTTGTGCAAAATTCTCTCAGTATGAAAAATTGGAGAAACATGTATATGTGTGTAGCTCTTTACATCCTGGCCTAGACCTAATACTTTCTCTTACTCATTTTATGTTTGATTTCTGGGCAGTTATCAAATGCTGAAATTATGTATCTTTCACAAAAGACCTAGAAAACTTAAAATCATGTTTTATAGCTATTCAGTGGCTTGCTTGTTAAGAACAGCATCAGAAATTACTTACGAAGAATTCTCTCCAAGGATTCACATCTTCTTACTTCATTCACAAACTTTCTCTGGAAGCTGTTCACATTTTGGTTCAACTAGGGAAGTTTTATGCAACAAAAAGTTAAAAAGGAAAACTAAATGGAGTTATCCGTTGTCATGCACACACAACAGGGGAATGCTAATAAGAGGTTTCTGGCCTGTTTTTAATGTAATGGTTCTAGATCAGGGGTCCCAACTTTTTTGATCCTGTGGGCACAATTCGAATTCTGGCTAGGGTTGCCAGGTCCAATTTTCTCCCCGGCGGGGGGATTAGGGGGCATTCCAGGAGGGAGCATGGCCATTCCTGATGTGATGACATCACACAGAGTGATGCCATCAGGCCCTGGACACAGCTCACCCCCCCTGCCTTTTCCCAAACATTCAAAGGGAACCTTCCTTTTAAATGGGGGGGGGGGTGAGAGCCAAGCATACCGGCCGTGCAAGAGGGGAACTCTCCTCTTGCAAGGCAGGAGCTGGTGGCACCCGCTTGAAGAGAGCAGGCCTGGGCCCTCCTGCCCTGTAAGAGGGCAGCTGGGGAGAGGGGAGGGGGCTCAGAGTGCAGGCGCACGGCCCCTGCCTCTCCCCATCAGTGTTTAAAGACTTCCTTTAAATGCTGCTGGGGAGAGGTGGGGGGGAGGCTGGGTGGTTGCTCTTGGAGGCGGGGTTTTCCCCTGCCCACCAGCTGGCTGGCGGGCAGGAAGGAGCCTCTCCAAATCGGGCAACCGCCGCCAAACCGGGGCATCTGGCAACCGTAATTCTGATACAGCATGGTGGGCACAGCCACAAAATGGCTGCCACAGGAGGTGGAACCAGCCACAAAATGGCTGCTGAAGCTTCCTCTCAGCCACACAGTGAAGATCCTTGTGTTGTGGAGGCAGCTTCCACCAAAGCAACATTTTTTAAAAAATCTGCACAGACAATAAGAAGCCTTGCTGGAGAAAAGCCCTAGCTGGCCTCGCCCACTTTCTAAAAACACATGGCGGGCACTAGGAAATTTATTTGTCTGTCTGTCTATCTGGGTTGAGTAGGTGGAAAATAAGTAGGATAACAGACAGACAGTGCTATTTCCAATGTAACATAAATCTAGAATGGGTTAAGTAGGTTGAGTATGGGCTGAGTAGGAGGGAAATAAGTAGGAAAACAGACAGACAGTGCTATTGTTTATATATGAAATAACATAGATATCTAGATTGTTTCTATCTGAAACAATATAGATATTACAAAACCATTTACTTAATTCATGCAAATGTATTCAGGCTTTTAGCCAGAGCCTGTACATTTTCAAGCATCAGTTGTTCATTGTACAGCTTCCCTGAATACATGTGAAAGTACCAAAGCTGCTCTGACCGTTTCTCAGTTAAAGTGGAAATTGTTTCCTTAAGGGCCACAGTAATGCTATTGAGGAAGAGGCAATAGAATAGTACACACCTAACAGGGTTCCCTGATAATCTATGGCCTTAGTGCACAATCAGAAAGGAGGGCCTTTTGGCAGGCTACCCGCTCTGCTTTTGTCTCTTGAAGGAGCCCAACCCACACCCCGTGCCCGCCCAGCGCCTACTCACATCTCTGAACTGCACCAGACCCAGCTCTCCAAGTTCCGCCACACAGCAATAGGCAGATTCCACTTGAAGAAACAGTTGCATCAGACACATCTCTTCGCTCCGGAAGATGGACGCCATCTTGCACACTCTTCTCTGGGAATGTTTAAAAAAGAATTGCAAATGAAACTTTATCTAAGGGCTAATTCACACAAGAGACCCCATAATGGCAATCCTCTCAGCTTTGCAAAGACATACGTACTGTTAAAAAAGGAAATAGAGGGTTTTGTACACCAGTTTGGTGTAGTGGTTAAGTGTGCGGACTCTAATCTGGGAGAACCGGGTTTGATTCCCCACTCCTCCACTTGCACCTGCTGATGTGACCTTGGGTCAGTCACAAGCTCTGGCACAGCTGTTCCTGAAAGAGCAGTTTGTGTCAGAGTTCTCTCAGCCCCACCCACCTCACAGGGTGTCTGTTGTGGGGAGGGGAAGGGAAAGGAGTTTGTAAGCCGCTCTGAGACTCCCAAGTGAAGGGCGGGGTATAAATCCAATCTCTTCTTCTTCTTCTTCTTCTTCTTTATAGGAAAGCTTAGAGATCTTTTGCTTAACGCTGAATGATAATCGAATGTATTGTTATTGATAGAAGTTTGAAGGATTGAGCGTTTAAAGACAAGTTAGCAGGCTCTGCTATATTTTATAAATAAACTCAAAGCAGACACACAGAGAATGCTGTCTGATAAACACAAGGGCAGCCACTAAGATGGAAAGAGGAAGTTCTAAAAAGACATTGGAAGGCGTTAGTTTTACACTTAATGAGAATCAATTTATTGCTTGATGCTAAAAGATTAACCTTGCTGGAATTTGTAGAACTAGTGGGTCTTGGTAAGAAAAAGAAGCAATATGGAGAGTGGGAATGCTTGGGTTAATCAAAAAATGAATAAATATAAAATTTAATGTCTGATTGACTTTCTTGGCTCATTTCTACGTCTCTAGCTTAAGTGCTGAGCATGCATAAAAAGGAGGAAGTCCCTTATGGGGGAAAGCGACCTCGTAAGGTCAGACGGTGATTTAAGATACAAGCTAAGAATGGACATCTCCTTGTCTGGGACCTGTTGA
>NW_015173130.1:3432-17011 GCF_001447785.1 Gekko japonicus
TACACGACGGCGTCAGGTAAAAGGGGGTATTTTTGAAGAATTGGGTGTGCCTGCTTTGTTGCTGTGCACCCTCTTGCAAGAGTGTTAAATTCAATAAAAGATAATTCTGCTTCATTGAAAAAAAGGTCTGTCTCCAGAAAGTTCTTTTCTTGGTAAGAACAAATTGCATTTCTGTCACGTACCATCAGTCATGAGGCGAAGTGTGAGGGTTTATTTTGCCAAAATTCCCTGGAAATTAGAAAGTACACTAGGTTCCTAGCCCAGTTGCTTATGGCAAGAAAAGAAGAAGAAATGTAGAAAAACAGGTGCAAGGTGAAAAAATATTTATTTAGTACTTGTAGATCCCTACACATTCTACAGTTTGCTTTGTCAAGGGATCTTCATTTAATTAAAAATACCATTCAAAAGTCATTATTAAATTAAGTGTAATTTTACCTTATTTTTACTAGATCCCTTGACGAAGCAAATTGTGAAACGTGGAGGGATCTATGAGTACTATAAATATTTTTTTTCACCTTGCACCTGTTTTTCTAAAAAAAATTCTGCCTATTAGTGTGACCATTCTTGTTTTCTTCACTGTTGGCAAGAAAAGAAGCCCAGCATGGTGCCTTTTAACCCCTGTGAAGTTTTGTTACACATCCCGGCCTGGGATTTTCCTACCCACTGGGGTTGCTAGGTCCCTCCTGGCAAATGGCAGGGGATGGGGGGTGTAGTGGTTAAGTGCGCGGACTCTAATCTGGGAGAACTAGGTTTGATTCCCCACTCCTCCACTTGCAGCTGCTGGATGACCTTGGGCAAGTCATAGTTCTCACAACAGCTGTCATTGAAAGGGCAGTTCTTGAAAGAGCTCACTCAGCCCCACCCACCTCACAGGGTGTCTGTTGTGGGGAGGGGAAGGGAAAGGAGTTTCACTCCGAGTGAAGGCAGGGTATATATCCAATCTCTTCTTCTTCTGACCAGGAGTGGGAGGGAGGCCCAGGTGATGTCTCCTGTGATGTGTCTATGTCACTTCAGGCATGTACAGGAAGTGATATCATCGTGTTATGATATTGGGGTGACACTCTGGCATTTGGGCAAAAACTTTGTAGTAAGTTTGGCTTTTACCATAGAGTTTTTGCTCAAATACCAGAGTGTCGCCTGGATGTCACTGACATGACATCACTTCTTGTGCGTGCTGGAAGTGATGTTGCCACATTCCCAGTGACGAAGCCTGGGCCTCCCTCTCTTCTAGTAAGTCCCCCTGCTGGCCAGCTAATCAGCAGTAGGGAGCAGGACCTGGCCATGGGGGACCTCCACCAGGGGTGTCCGGCAACCCGACAACCCAGAACATGAATTTCTCAACTTTGAGAAACTGAGGCATGGGGGGGAAATGGGCTCCACAGTGTGACGCTGTTGGTAGAGACTGTAGAGGGGTGTTGCCAGCCTCCAAGTGAGGAATTCTCCAGTGATCTCAAGACCGCAGAGATAATTTTCCCTGAAGAAAATGCCTGCTTTGGGGGGTGCAGGGCCGGCCCCAGCTTATTTTGCACCCTAGGCGAGGATCCCTTCTGGCGCCCCCCCCCCGGTGCGCCCACCAATTTTCAAAAATAAATGCATTTTAGGAAGAATGAAAAAAACAAAAAATCAAGAAACTCCCAGTGTGACACTGTTGGTAGAGACTGTAGAGGAGTGTTCTCCAGTGATCTCCAGACCGCAGAGATAATTTTCCCTGAAGAAAATGCCTGCTTTGGGGGGTGAACTGTATGGCATCACACCTCCACTGAGGTTCTTCCCTTTCTCAAACCCCGCCCCTCCCTAGACACCATCCCCAAGGTTATTTTTTAATATATATTCAGGAATTTCCCAACCCACAGCTGGCAACCCTACAGCAGAGACTGCTGTAGACAACCCAGGCACGCAACTCTTCAGTATCAGCTGGAAGTGACATCAAATCCTCCCCAGGCACCAACCCCCCAAATCTCCTGGTGTTTGCTAAGGAAACCCTAGCTACCTGGCAATGTTATTCTTGACTTTGGGCTATGATTTTATTGGATTCTTACATTCTGTTTTTAGGATATTTATGACCTTGGCACCAAGAAAGCAAGAAATTTGCTCAAACCTCCTGTTTCCAAAGCCAGTGCTGGATAGACTTTGTGCCTGTGTGGGACGTATAAAGTGCCATCACGCTGCAGCCGACTCATGGCAATCCCATAGAGTTTTCAAGGCAAGAGACAAACAGAGCTGGTTTGCCATTGTCTGCCTCTGCGTAGACACCCTGGACATCCTTTGTGGTTTCCCATCCAAATACTAACAGGGCCAACTCTGCTTAGCTTACGAGGTCTGATGAGCTCAGGCTGCTGGAGAGACTACTGCACAGTAAACGAATATAGCACAGAGAAGAGCTTCAGGGTTCTGCAATGCAAAGGTGGAGGCAAGCATCATCTCTGACAATGATCTCTGCTGGGAAAACGGGTGTTTCAAGGGCATGCCTCGTCAGACAAGTACTGCTGCATGCAGGGGTCGTTTTGTAGAAAAAGAGCTAGGGGAACTCATTAGCATAACTCATTAGCATATGCCACACCCCCTGACATCACCGGAAGTGTGTCATAAGGCCACACTGTTATGTATTGAATTGTATATATAACTGCTATGTGAACTGTGCCATTAAGATGCCATGTTAAGCTTCGCCCTGGGCTAGGATCCTAATGTAACCAATAGGAGCCCTAGCCCAGAATGTGTCTGCCAATCACCATGCAAAGCGGGATCGCTTGTGATTGGATGTTAATTCGTCAACCTCATAGGTTGTTATCTGTACAGGGGGTGTGGCTACACTAGCCGGGAAGGTTTAAATATAGACAAGCCAGTGTATTTATTGCTCTGATGGGTTCTCCAGGCAGGCAGGGGTGGGGAGAGGCAGGGAGGAAGCAACTTACCCTCCCACTTCTACTGCCTCCTCCTGGCTGAATGAGGGCCGGAAGCGGGGCGGCCGGAAGCAGGGGGCGGGGCTTCATCATGTGTCCCGCCCCCCATACCTCACCCGGGGGAACTGCGATCCCCCGCGATCCCCCCCGAAATGACCTCTGGCTGCATGATCCATGATTCAGACAATCTAGGTTCCAGTCAAGATCCCCTGCTGTAACATAGAATTTGCCTTCGGAACATCACAGTAGACTTCAGATAACTGAGGGCCGAGTAAAAAGAACAGTTATATTGCAACAGTTGCTAGCTGACCCTTCCTTTGGGAGGTTAGGGGCTCAGGATGATTGGCTAATTTGTTAAAATGGGCCCTAATTATTAAGAGATTCCCTCCCCCAAGTGACCCATAAAATCTTATAGCAAATATAGAGGAGCCAGAGGGTGTATATGAGAGAAAGAAACAGCAGTTTTGAGTTGGAAAGAGAAAGGAGAAGATACTATGTGTGTGTGAGAGAGAGAGACTCATGCAAGAGAGAGAGAGAGAGACTCATGGTGACCAGTGTTCCCTCTAAGCTGAGTTAGTGTGAGCTAGCTCATAATTTTTTAGCCTCTGGCTCAGGCATTTCTGTCTTAGCTCAAGAAGGATGGCTCCAGAGCAAACTAATGTATGCAGTAGCCAAATCATCTGCTCACAACTTTAATGCCAGTATCTCAGAAAGCAGAATTTTTGCAGCTTAGAGGGAGCACTGATGGCGACCTCCTATGGTTTTCAAGGCAAGAGATGGTCAAAGGTGGTTTGCCACTGCCTGGATCTGCATAGTGACCCTGCAGTTCCTTGGTGGTCTCCCATCCAAATTGTTAAATAGTGGGTTCCATGGATGCACAGGCTCGAGTCTAGTGATTCAATCCCAATACATAACACAAATATTAAGCAGGGCCAACCCTGCTCTGATGAGATCAGGCTAGCCTGGGCCAGCCAGGTTGGGGCATTCTGCAAGTAGGATACAGGACTTCTGTCTCTTAGGAGTTGTGGGGTAGTAAATCTACTGCCCTACAGGAGTGCCTTTTCCCATTATACTTTCTATTTGCAAATAAACGATTACAGAATACCATAAGACTCTAGTGTGCTGTCCTCCAAAGAGAACCAACCCTGGAATGACCACCCTTGCAACTTCTTGCTGCTCAGAGAAGTGGAGCACCCATAACAATGTTGTTTGCTTCAATGTGGTTGATGGGAACCACTTTGGGTCTAAGGGCTTCCTCGCACTCCCGCCGGCCTTGCAGGTCCACCGCCGGGCCTTATGATGTCAGGGGGTGTGGCATATGCTAATGAGTTTTGCTAATGAGTTCCCCTAGCTCTTTTTCTACGAAACGACCCCTGGTACTTGGGATATTCCTATTAATAGACCCAAATGTAAACTCACCACTTGGATCTTGGGATTTATTTATGATGCTTATATCCCAGTTGGTGTACTTAGGCTCCCCAGGCAGTCTCCCGTCCTCACCCAGAATGGCTCAACTTCAGCAAGGTTGCTGCATTATGCATTAAATTTAGCCCTGGCTAAACAAAATGGAATAGGCGCACACCAGACCCTAGAGCGTGGATCAAAAAATCCACACAGTTAGGCTGGGGGTACACAGCCGGTATTGTTCTACTAGCCTGGTAGAAGCTGCAGGTTAAAAAATACATTGGGGTTTGTTGTTTTTAGAAAAACCTAAAAATTATTACGAAAAGTGTGTCATTGTCATCTCACAGAACTATGTTGTGAGATTCTGGTGGCCTTTTGGGGGGTTGCTACAGAACACATAACAACACTGCAGAGGATTCCAAGCCTAAATTTGCGTCAGCATGGTGGGGGGGGAGTGGACTAAAAAGGTGAGTGATAGGTGACAAGGAAGGTAAAGCTGGAGGGAGAGGAGCAGAGAAGCTAAAAAGGGAAAGATGACAATGGGGGAGAGGAAGGGGGAAAGGTGGGTGAGGAAGGGGCAAAGGCTGCCAGTGGGAGAAAAAGTAAAAGGCATATAGATGGGTGGTTGGTAGAGAAAGAAACTGGAGAGGCAATGAGGAAAAGGAAGAGGGAGAAAAGGAGTGGGGATATGAAATTTTGCCTTTCTGGTCCCCCACTTGTAACATTTGAAAAGCACAATTATAACAGGTAGTAGCGTTTTTCACTTTCGCACTCTGTATCATTTCTTTCAAAATCCTGCTCTTCCTCCAAGAAACTCAAGGTGGTGCATGTGGCTCTCCCCTTCTCCATTTTATCTGCACAACAACCCTGTGAGGTAGGATAGGCTGAGATACCGAGACTGGCCCAATGAGCTGTATAGGGCTAAGTGGAAATTTGAACCCAAATCTAAAGACTGATGTAGTAGAACAGAGCAAGAGTCCTGTAGCACCTTAAAGACTAACAAAATTTGTGGGAGGGAATGAGCTTTTGTGAGTCACTGCTCATTTCTTCAGACAAATGTTCTTAGTCTTTAAAGTGTTGGTGGGCACTTGCTCTTTTCTACTGCTACAGGCAGACTAACACGGCCACCCATCTTGATCTAAAGACTGATGTTCTCTTGTCTATGGAAGAAAACGTAGAAATGAGGTCCAGATCACAGTCATTTGCTTTTCAGACCTTTTAGCACTTTTGTCCACTACAGCTTCAAACGGAATGTCTGTGATCATGTGGACCAGAAACTTAAGAAGAAGAGACAAGAATATCCCCTGAAGTCTGTAGGACATTAAAGTCCTCATTCATCAGCCTGCTTGCTCAAGAACAGTCAACTCAGATTAAGCCAACTCTATAGAAAATATTCGATTCAGCCAAGATTTCTACACTCTTGTTACACTGCTCTTTAGAGCCCTCAAGGCAGCTTACAGTATTTATGAACTGCAAATAATAGCCCCAAAGTCCACAGGTTTCCTATATGTTGCCCACTACAACATAAATATTACCAAGCTGAATCCCTGCTCCTCATCACATTCAAGATGCCATCCGGCTCCCTCACCCACATCAGTGGATGAAAAAACGAAGAATCACTCACATTCACGTCTGCTAAACTGCATTTCCTGTTTCGCACTTGAGTTATAATTAGATCAAGCATACTAGCAATTAGAGAGCCTCAAAATCCCGTGCTGCTAAATGTTAATTGCTAGTTCCAAAATACATATTTAGCTATTTAGTCAAGGACTACATTAATTTTTTTGGTAAGCCTTTTGCTTTTAAGGGGAGAGAAGAACATTCAGCAACATCCCTACAATAAAGCGATTCCCCCTTTTTAGGAAAATCCAGTAGACATGCAAAGAAATGGATGCATCCCTTTTGGGAACTGCCACAGTCATCCGCGCCCGGGTCTCACCTCTTCTGTTTCCTTTGTCCTGTGTAGCCTGACTTTGAAAAAAATCCCGAAACTGCCTCCAGCTTAACTGAGCAGCAAATGAAAGAGTGAGTTGCCTGGCGTTTTTTAGCTGCCTGTCTTTAGTGTAGCTGAACTGGTCCTGGCCAGAAAAAGAGGTCTTTCCACCACCCCTTGATGCTGTTAACTGTCGCTGGAAGGATCAGGAGTTGTCTTGCTTGGCCTAAACTTTCCATGTCCCATTTGTGTGCTAAGAACTACTAGTATTGTGGCAGCAAAGCAGTGTTGTCATTACTAACAGACTCTCCGTTCTTCGCTGGCACAGTGATGTTGTTATACACACCTAAACCCCCCAACATTCTGTCAGTGAAAATAGGAAATCCTTCTAACAACCTTATTCTCATAGTGAGGATCATGGCTCAAATCCTCTGTAATGCCTTTCTGAAGGTATTAGATCTTGCCTGGGGCACTGATCACTATGCAAGAGTCTGCCCCATCCCACACAATTGATTTAAAAGACAAAACAGTGATTTTTGACAAGGGTATCCCGGGAAAAAATCATGTGTCCTGTAATAGGTTAGAAAGAATTCAGAACCTATCTTGGCAGCGGCAGGGTGCAAAATGGCAGGGTGCCTTAGTGTTCATGAGCACAAACTCACAGGGATCTGCACTAGAGTTTAGAAGCATCCACTCCCCATTTATTAGGGCCAGACTAGATGTGACAGTGTCCTCGTGGCCACCACAGAGATGCTGCTGCCATTTTAACATGATTTAAAAATGTAGCACAGAGCTCATTTCCCCCCCCACACACAGTTTTTTCAAGTGCCAAAACAGTGGCGGTGTGTGTTTTGCCACAAGTGTCCCAGCACCTATCATGATGTCCCTCAGGGTATTTTTAGATTACTTCAAAATGGCAGCAGAGGCCCCATTGCTTCTACTGAGGAGATCATCATGTCTAGTTTGGCCCTCAGAGATTTCCAGAGCAGTCCTAAGCAGACTGACATTCTTCTAAGCCTATTGAAGTCACTTCTTGACCACAATTGTGCCAGATATGGAAGAATAATCGTATAAATATGAAAATCAGGGACCTCCATGCAAAGCAGGAGAGAATTCTGTGCCTGTGTACATAAATATCAGATTTTAGGGTTGTTCTAACAAACAGGTACCGAGGCAGCAACCCTTAGAGTGAACAGAGAGAGCCAAGCTACCCATTTCACAGGAAATAGAGTCATAGGATGTCGTCACTTTCTCCAATGCATGGAGGGGGCGGTCTTTAAGCCTTTCCCTTTATGCTTTCCCCCAGTCCACTTCCAGTCTGTCCTGTGGAGGGTAGTAGTAGAAAAACAGGTACTACTTATATATTATGTTATGTTCTGAGTTTATTCTATGCTGTTTAGTTATGGGTTGTGTTAAGGTATCCTAGTTTCCTTTGTCGTGATTGGCTGTCTAATAAAGACCTTCTAGTGGTCATCTCATTTTTCGCCCTCTCATTCATCCAATCGCCGGCTGAAATACAGTAATGAGGCGAGAGTGTCAGAGGACTACGCCAATCGCCTATACATCCACCAAGGTCTACACACATGTCCTAAGATCAAGGTCCCTGTCTTCCTTGAAGGTTGCGCTTCCCAGATGGTGGTCGATTCAGGTTCCGCGCTGTCAATTGTCTCGTGGAACACATTTCAATAGGTCTGTCCCAGGTTCTCTGCACGCCATCTCCAGAAGTGCAGTTTGCAACTTTTTGATTTCCAAAGGAACCGAGTTCCTGTCTTCAGTATTGCCTCCATCCAAGTCAAGTACAAAAAGTTCAATTATCATCTTAATCTACTCGTCGTTGAAAGTCGTCACACAAGTCTTATCGGTTTGGACTGGTTCGCTGCCCTCAGTATCAAGATTATCGGCATCAACAACGTCTGTCAGTCGGGAGCTGCCAATTTTGTAGAAGAGTTCCCTGATGTCTTCAGTTCAGAACTCGGCTGTTACAAAGGGCCACCAGTTTCTTTTGATTTGAATCCTGCAGTCCAACCCATACGCCTCAAACTGCGGCGAGCACCCTTCGCCCTCAAGCATCGCATCGACGAGCATATCGACAAACTGCTTGCTCAGGGCATACTGGAACCAGTTCCCAATGCAAAATGGGAAACCCCAATTGTCACTCTAATAAAGCCAGATGGCTCGGTTCACTTGTGTGTGGACTACAAGTGCACACTCAACAAGGCCCTGCAGCAGCATGCGTACCCGGTTCCTGTGGTGAGCCCTCTCTTAGTGTCCATCTCTGGGGGCCGGGTGTTTGCCAAAATTGATTTGGCACAGGCATACCAACGATTGCCTGTCGATGCAGCCACAGCTGAGGCCCAGACTATTGTGATGCATCGAGGTGCCTTCAAGGTAAACCGATTGCAGTTCGGGGTAAGTGTCGCCCCCGGGATCTTCCAAGAACTGATGGAGCACCTTTTTAAGGACTTGACAGGCATCATCCCCTATTTTGATGATGTGCTGATAGCGGGAGCCTCGGATTTGGAACTGACTGTTCGTGTTCGAGAGGTGCTCAATCGTCTACAGAAGGCCAGCCTTCGAGTAAAAAGGGTAAAGTGTGAATTCTTCGTTCCCACGGTCAAATTCTTGGGGTTTCTCCTGGACAATGATGGCATCTATCCTGCACCAGAGAAGGTGACCACAATTTGCAAAGCACCCCCACCGAAATCGAAGAAAGAGCTGCAGTCCTTTTTAGAACTTCTTAATTTCTACCACTCCTACCGGGGAAAGCAGCCATTGCTGACCCTCTTCATCGGCTCTTAGACAAATCAGCTCTGTGGGCTCGGGGTCGCAAGGAGCAAACAGCATTACAAGCCATCAAAGCTTTTCTGGTCACCAACAGAGTACTCGTCCACTATGACGAGAAGAAGCCCCACATTTTGGCCTGCGACGCGTCACCCTATGGGATCAGGGCAGTCCTTAGCCACAAGCTGCCAACCGGCTGGGAGGCCCCCATAACGTTCTAATCCAGGACTCTATCCGCAGCAGAGAGGAATTATGCCCAGATAGACTGGGAGGCATTGGCGATCATCACAGCGGTGAAGAAATTTGATGATTTCATCTACGGTCGTGAGTTCGAGATCGTCACAGACCACAAACTGCTGCTGGGATTGACAAACGCCACAGATCCCATTGCCACAGATGATGCGTTGGGCCGTCCTCCTCTCTGCCTATGACTTCTACCTCATCCACAGGCCTGGAAAAACTATTGGGCATGCCGATGCCCTCAGCTGCCTGCCTCTGCCTGAACAACATGAGACTCCGATCCAGGAAACGCTCCTCATTGAATAGCTCCCTCAGCTTCTGCTCACGGTTGCCGATGTCGCCTTCTACACCACCCGGGACCGTATGCTCAGCCGCATTTTCAACTACGTGGCTGCCCGGGAAGCTCAAGGCCAAGTTCCAGCTGTTCCAGTCATGCTCAGCGGAATTATCGGTAAGCAAGGGATACCTCCTTTGGGGGAGCAGGGTTGTGGTCCCCCCACAACCGAAACAGCAAGTTTAGGACACCCTACATGTGAGGCACCCTGGCATCATAAAGATGAAGGCAGTAGCGAGGAGCTATGTCTGGTGGCCGGGACTCGACCAACAAATCGAGTGCTGGGTCCGAATGTGCCAGCCCTGCCAGGAGTCAAGGCCGGAAGCTCCCTCAGTCCCTGTTCATCCATGGGAAAGGCCGTGGGGTCCTTGGTCCCGTATCCACATTGACTTTGCTGGCCCATTTCAGGACAGAACACTCCTTCTGGTCATTGATGCATATTCCAAGTGGCTGGAGGTGTTTCCCGTCACTTCCATGAACACAGTCATCGTCACCCGCTGCCTGGACCGCCTGTTCACCACTTTTGGCCTACTGGACCTCCTCGTCTTGGACAACAGAGCTCAATTCACCTCCACCGAGTTCCAGAGGTTCGTGGACGAGTGGGGCATCAGACACGTCACTTCAGCTCCTTTCCATCCAGAGATGAATGGCCAGGCAGAGCGCAATGTAAGGACCATGAAGGACTCACTCTGTAGGCTCAGCGGAGGGAACTTCCTGGCCAACCTCACAGACTTTCTGCTCCACCAGCACTCTACACCCCACTCAGCTACAGGAAAGACCCCAGCAGAGCTCCTCATGGGATGCCAGCTGTCTACCAGGTTGAGCCACATCCACCCAGACCTTGCGCCAGACACTAGCCGTGACCCCATCGCTTCCAGGAGCACAAAGACCTTCACGACGGACGACACAGTCTACGCCCAGAACTACGGGGAAGGTCCGCACTGGATCCCAGCTGTCATCCTCCATTCTACAGGACCCATCTCATATGAGGTGCAGGACAATGCAGGGCAAGTCCACCACCATCACCTGGCCCAACTCAGATGTCATTGGCCAGCGAGGGGTGAGACGTTGCAATTCACCCCAGTTCCTGGTGAGACTTTGCAATGCATGCCAGTTCCTGTTCCCTGTCCGGCCGTTCTCCCATCAGAGAGCACTGTTGGTGCCTGGGAGATGCGTCCTTCCGAGGATCTGCGACTGCCACCTCTCGCCCAGGAGGCTGACGGTCAACATGGGGAATTGTTTCCCATCTGAACGGCTGTGCCTGTTCAGCTGCCCTCACCTGTTGTGCCTGCTCTTTGTGGGGAACTGTCTCCTGCTCAGGGCGCCGGGGTGTCCAGTCCACCGGTCAAGCTGGCACCTTGCCAACCAGACTCAGGACCCATTCAGGACTTTTCCGGAGCTGACGGGCCCCCGGAACGCATGAACTCTGGCCATTCTCAGGGCACCCAACAGGACGGGCATTCTCCAGAAGGTATGCCGTGACTACAAAGGTCTGCCTGAACAAGACGTGCTCCTACCTACCTTCGGGACTATATTATTTAAACCAAGGGAGGAGGAGAGTTATGTTCTGAGTTTATTCTATGCTGTTTAGTTATGGGTTGTGCTAAGGTATCCTAGTTTCCTTTGTCGTGATTGGCTGTCTAATAAAGACCTTCTAGTGGTCCTGAAGCCATACAGAGTACCCTATCAGGAAGCTCCACTTAGGTCCAATCAGACCTCATGAAAGTAGCAACACTGTATATAGTTCTATATTGGAATGGTATAAGTCTGGGTGCTGCTCTTATCAGAGCAGATCAGAGCTGAGTAATGTTATGAATAAAGCCTTGAATTGAGAATCGTCTCCCGCCTTTCAATACACTAAATATTATTTAAATAGCAACCAGGTATGAGCACAGTTTTAATCTGGGGAAATTTGTTTTGCTAAAGATATTGACTACTGTTGTCCCAAACAAGAGTGGTTTGCTGTGCAAAGGAGAATTCTTTCTTCATGTGTTTAGGCTACATTCCTTTACACTAGGTGACCCGTAAGGTCAGCTTATTTGCCCGAGTGGGAAAGGGAGAAAATCTCCAAGGAGTGTGGGCAGCCCAGCTGCTCTTCTCCCAAGCAATGGCTTATGATGAGATAGAGATGAAGTCCCTCTCCTCATATCAGGTTTCTGAGCAAGCCCCAAGATCTCCCCAAAGGGCAGCTCTGCTTTGTCAACCTCTTAGCCATTATCAGTTTTTTGATACTTTTTTCTATACTGCTAGTCTCCCATTGCATTCCAGGCAGTTTACTATTCGACCTGATACCTACAATGCACACAACAAAAAAAGAAAAGGCAGAAAGTTATGAGTGGGCATGGAGCCAAAGGGTAGTTGGCATCCAGCAGGCTGATGGAGGAACTGCACTGTCACCTCTGACACTCGTGATGCAGTGAAGTGGAATCCAGCATTAGGGCCACTGTTACCCCTCTGGACTCTGACAGAAAAAGGAAGCATTAAGAAAGAGAAGAAACACTGAGATGAAATCAGCTTTGATTTAAAGGATTTAACCATGAGAGGCAGCATGCTGTAGAGGTTAAGAGTGTCAGATTAGTATCTGGGAGACCCAGGTTCAAATTCCCACTCATGCCATGGAAGTTTGCTGGGTGACCTTGGGCCAGTCACACTCTCTCAGCCTAACCTACCTCACAGACTTGTTGTGAGGATAAAATGGAGGAGAGAGGAATGATGTAAGCCGCTTTGGGTTCCCATTGAAGAGAAACCCGGGGTACAAATGAATTAAAATAAAAGCAAAATAAATTTTCTACTGGGGAGAAAAATGTACAAATGGCAACATGACTAAGGCAGCGGAAACCATGAAGATGTTTTTGTCACATCCCTAAAATCACGTTAATATTTCTTTGCTTGTAAGATGCAGTGTGCTTATGCTGTTGGAAACTGCAGTTTTAGCATCAGAATGCAGAAAAAGCCCCCCCCAATATTTATATTAAATTTTTGTTGTTGTTCAGTCGCACAGTTGAATCCGACTCTTCGTGACCCCATGGACCATATTTAAAATTTTAAAGTGAGAAAGCTCAGAATTTTAGGTGGTTTTGTTTTTTAGATTTTGCAAGATGAGAGTTCATTATGTCCACTGGATCATCACTTCTGTGCAATGGATGCCCCCAAATAAAAGTCATCCTCCACTAGCTTGAATATGAATAGAAAAACAAACCAAACTGGAGCAGCCCACTGGAGTCCGGCTGGAGGCAGCTGCAGCCTCTTTAAGCAGAGCCAACAAGGTGAAACATCAAACAAAATTCATCTTGAAACACCAAACATGGAGGGAACACCTGTTCCTTCCATAATGCTCTGTGGACAAATATTTCCCTTGTGTTAAAAAAGCCAGGAAATAGCTGACCGGCTGGAGGCAGCTGCAGCCTCTTTAAGCAGAGCCAACAAGGTGAAACATCAAACAAAATTCATCTTGAAACACCAAACATGGAGGGAACACCTGTTCCTTCCATAATGCTCTGTGGACAAATATTTCCCTTGTGTTAAAAAAGCCAGGAAATAGCTGAGTTCAAATCATTGTTACAAAAATCCATCACCTTCTGCATCTGGCTCCCAATACTGGCTGATTGAAAACAAATCAGCCAGTATTGTAATGCCCCTGTATAAATCGATGGTGCAACCTCATTTGGAGTACTGTGTACAAGTTCTGGTCACCACACCTGAAAAAAGATATTATAACATTGGAAAAAATACAGAAAAGGGCAACTAGAATGATAAAAGGGTTGGAACACTTTCCCTATGAAGAAAGGTTAAAACGTTTGGGGCTCTTTAGCCTGGGGAAACAGCGACTGAGGGGTGACATGATTGAGGTTTATAAGATTATGCATGGGGCAGAGCAGCTAGAGAAAGAAGTACTTTTCTTCCTTTCTCACAATACAAAAACTCATGGCCACTCCATGAAATTGCTGAGCAGTCGGGTTAGAATGGATGAAAAGAAGTACTTCTTCA
>NW_015173130.1:20923-31746 GCF_001447785.1 Gekko japonicus
CACTGTCGCTGGTGCCTCTGCAGCACACCCCACAAGGAGGAGGGTGCCCCCTGCCACCTAGGGGCATGTACCCATTTATCTACTTGCTCCATTTAATGCTTTCGAACCGCTGGGTGGGCGGGAGCTGGGACTAGGGCCAGGAGCTCACCCCGGCCACGGTGGGTCTCGAACAGCCGTAATGGCTATTCATAGATGTTACTGCAGGCATTCTTACTGCCTGTGCCACCGCTCCCTGTTTATATTTATAGGCTTACTATAGGTATGCTTTATCTTTCATGTTTATATTGCCATTTATTTTCATTTACACTGTAAGCCTCTTTGCCTGTTGTTACAGGGCCCATCCCATCCATCCCACATTTCCCTCATCCCCATCCCCCTTCAGCACCACGTTCCCTCTGTTGGCTGTGGCAGGACAAACATGATCTCACTTTTCTCCTGCTGGGGCTGGTGGTGGTAGCAGGACCAAGATATTAAGTCAGGCAAAGAATGAACATAGTATTTCCTTCAGGCATTCATATTATCTCAACCTTGTGCCCCTGGTGAAAATCTACCCTGATTTTGCTTTTTGTGGAAAACATTCGGGTTGTCTTTCAAAAACATCATTAAGTTCCACATACGCAAGGCACAGATCTCACCTCAGAACTCTAGAAGATGAAGCCCCAAGGGTAAGGCAGAAGCTTCTGGACTCCAGTGCATATGCGTATTAATCAAAACACAAGGGCATACAAAGAGAGACAGTGTCATGGTTAGAGTGTAGGACTAGGACCTGAGAGACCCAGGTTTCAATCCCCTCACTGGGGAAGTTGTTGGTAGTAGATGAGGAAGAATATGTCTGTGTCCCAACCAGTGTTCCCTCTAAGCTTAGTGTGAGCTGGCTCACAGTTTTTTAGCCTCCGGCTCACACTTTTTTGTCTTAGCTCAGGAAGAATGGCTCCAGAGCAAACTAATTTATGCAGTAGCCAAATAACTTGCTCACAATTCTAATGCCAGTAGCTCACAAAGTGGAATTTTTGCTCACAGGACTCCATAGCTTAGAGGGAGCATTGGTCCCAACTGTTCTCTAACAATTACAGCAAGACACACTCAGTTCTTTTACAGAAAAGAGGAAACTTTAGGATGTACGATTTACTAATCCCACTTTTACTTTACTTCTGAACTGAGCACTGGATGGCTACAGTGATATACAGCAGGTAGGGGGAAAAGCCTTAAGCAATGTGTGATGAGTACTGGGGCTCAAGTCATTGTCCTTATTCGTTGAGATATTTATACCAAATTTTTGCCTAAAAAAGCCTCAGAGCTGCTCACTACATCATTCATCCCTCCTCCGTTTTGCCATCAACAACTCCAAGAATGGATGACTGATTCCAAGGTCACCCAGCAATCTTCCATGACAGAGCAGGGATTTGGACCTGGTTCTCCCAGATCCTAGTCCAGCTCTGTAACTACCTTGCCATGCTGGCTGTCGGTGCAAGAGCAGAATTTAGAATTAACGGGCGCGCTTTCATCTGAGGAAAAAAATGAAGGTTTGAACACAAGATGACCACTGACCTCCCCTCAGAATTGATTTGGTGGCACCATGTCTCTGAAGTAGGTTAAAGAGCTTACAATGGTTTTCGTTGACAACAGTTGCTTTAACTTTGAACCTTCTACTTTCATTGTATATATTATTATTGGTTGAAAGATCCAAGCACTGCTTATGTCATCTTTGTCGTAAGATACCCTAGGAGGCTACTGAGGTAGGCTCAAAATATATCAGTTAAAGAAAATGGAGATACTGTAGATAAATCATCACCACTCTCTTTGTTATTCTGATAAGGTACAGTTTTGTGGTAAAATTCTTATTACTTTTGTACAACTACCATGACAAATTATTACTTGGTAAATGATTGTGAGGGAAGGCAGCGTGGCGGAGCCAGATCTCATAAGACCTTGGAAGCTAGGCAGGGTCATTACTTGGATGGGAGACTACCAAGGAAGGCCCTGCAAAGGAAGGGAATGGTAAACCACCACTGCTTCTCACTTGCTTCTAAAGTCCCTTGCTGGGGTTGCCATAACTCAGCTGTGACTTACACACACACACACACACACACATAAAAATGATTGTTTGAATCCATCCAGAGAGAGCTGGAAGGGCAGAGGAAAGGGGGGGAGCAGCTTTATAGTACATTTGTGAGGTACTTCTGGGTATTACTCTTTGATGCACTGTAAGATTTGTGCAGTTATTACAAAGTTACGACTGACATAGACATATGCCCCTTTCACAATGAAAAACACTAATCCCGCTGCTTGCCATCTGATGTATGGCAGAGGTGTCTTTTCTGGAAAATAACAAAACCTAGAAGGGCTTCCTACAGCAGCTATAAAGAAGAAACAGCGGCAAAAGTGCATTTATGTATTGCCTTAAAACAAAACAGCCCCGCATTCTGAGCTGTTGGTCTTCATCTGGGGTACGACCTGTATACTGATTCCTGCCTGTTCAGTAAATATATTAGGATGGTGCCCATGGCATACCTTTAGGTACAGATATTCAAAAAGCTTGGTGGAGGCATAATTGCAAAGGAATGTGCTTTTAATTCTGTTTGGTATTAACTTTCCTAGAAACTGGCAGTGGCACACAGCTGTGTGTGTATTTGCTTTCTTTGTTTTGGGTTAAACCCTTCTGGCAACATACAATAGGTGAATTCAAGGTGTCCTGAGTGCTACAGGAATGTAATTCTCTCCGACTCCTGGTCTGGAAATACAACATTTGACTTTGTCTTGAACTGCTGGAGTCACCTTTTTGCTTGCTGCCAGCGGCCTCGGTCCTGATCAGGAGGGCTTCTGATCCAAAATTCCAGGATGCATCTACTGAACTGCATCGCTGTTGCCTTCCTCTTGCTAAGCTCGGCTTGCCAGACGTCTTTCTCAGAAGGTGATTCTTTTATCATAACTATGCTTGTATTTAGGATATTAGCACGGGGTTGTGGGTAGAACTGGAAAACTGCAGTTGGGGAGGAGGAAGAGACAACTATGGTTGCATGTCTGGATTTTCTTACACTCTTAAATTGTTAAGCGCAGCAAGTATTCAGCTCTTTGGAAAAGGCTGGGCTTCAGAGGGTCTCACACCTTCCCCTTTGTCTCAATTCAGGCTACATAAAACAAAACTCCAGTGTGCCTTGACAGAAAATATATTCACCTAGCCCTGACCTGGATAGCCCAGGCTAACCCTGTCTCATCAACTTTCTGAAGCTAAGCAAGGTCAACCCTGCAGTCGATGGCAAACCACCTCTGAATGTCTCTTGCCTTGAAAACCTCATGAGGGGTCTCTGTAAGTCAGCTACAAGTTGATGGCCAAAAAGAAAAACCCCTCAGAGGAAAAAAAGTATATGAAAAGCATGTGGCTCATGATTCATGCATGGATGCTGCCAGGTTTTAGCCAGGACCCAAGAGTGGGGGGGAAGAGATGAGAGAGAGAGTGGAATCTGAGGAGGGGGTATAAAGCCCAGGTTGCATAGCTATTATAATGACATGGCCTGTTTATGGTATTTTGGAAATAAAATAGGGTGGGGTTTTTTAGTGACTCATGAAGTTATATGTACAAGATTGGATCTGGAAGAAGGGGGAGAATAAAGAGATAATAATTGACCCCAGGTTTCAGTATGCATTAGAAATCACAATTGGCTCACCAAGGACTTTGGCTGTCTTATTTCAGCCTTTGGGGGGGATTCCACATGCCCATTTGGTCAAGTAAATGAGCTCCAAGATACCTCAAGGTGGTTCAGTTAGTTATAAGGTTAATGATTACTGATAATCTCTCTCTCAAAAAAAATCAAATATAGCAGAAGTTGACTAGCGATGAGATCTTTACTTTGAGGACTAGCTTGCCTGGACTATCCTACAGTATTCAGTTCTGGAGATCGTAGAATTTATGAAAATCGCCATTAACACAGGACAAATAATTTTGGTGCAGCATTACTGAATGGGGGCTGGGAAATGTTGCTGATACTAATGGGACTGGGCACTATTTCAAGTTGCAATAGCATGGGCAGAGGACGCAAAGACATTTTAGTGGGATAAGTAAAATTCCAAATCTTGATTTTGGATACATTAAAGCTTAAATGGCAAATAAGGCCATCTGTTCTAATTATATGGTAGAGTTAAATGATAATGCGTAAGCACCCTAAAGTGGACAGCCCAGGCTAGCCCGATCTCATCAGATCTCAGAAGCTAAGCAAGGTCACCCCTGGTTAGTATTTGGATGGGAGACCACCAAGGAGGTCCAGGGTTGCTATGCAGAGGCAGGCAATGGTAAACCAACTCTGTTAAGAACATAAGAGATGCCAATGTTGGATCAGGCCAAAGGCCCATCCAGTCCAACACTCTGTATCACACAGTGGCCCGAAATACCAGTGCCATCAGGAGGTCCACCAGTGGGGCCAGGACATTAGAAGCCATCCCACTGTTGACCCCCCCAAGCACCAAGATGACAGAGCATCACTTGCCCCAGAGTCCCTATCTATACCTTGTGGCTAATAGCCACTGATGGACCTCTGCTCCATATGCTTATCTTATCTGTTCATCTCTTACCTTGAAAACCGCATGAGGAGTCATCATAAGTCAGCTCCACCTCTAATGTGTAAGCAATACTGGAGCTGTTTATTACAATCAGGCCTATAGGTGAGTCTGGTGAATTATTCTATGTGGTCTGAAACAGGGAGAAGGCTAGAGCAACTCTCTTTAATGGTTACCTGTCTTTCAGAAGCTTGTTGGTTACGTTGGAGGCTGGTGTTCTGTGGTATTATTCGTGTTTGTAGTTTGTTATGAAGCAATGATTTGGTGTTACTTGCACAAACCTGGGCATGCTAATGCTCCCATCAGCAGTGACCTGGATGCCCCAGGCTACCCCTATCTTGTCAGATCTTCGAAGCTAAGCAGGGTTGGCCCTGGTTAGTACTTGGATGGGAGACCACCAAAGAGATTGATGGTTGCTATGCAGAGACAGACAATGGCAAACCACCTCTGAACATCTCTTGACCTGAAAACCCCAAAGTGGGTTGCTATAAGTCAGGCTGCCACTTGACAGCATTTTCCACCACCAGTGCTCCCATCAAAGCACACCAGTACCTGTCCAGAAAAGGCTAAACTCTAGTCATGTAGGATGCTTCATGGAATGGTATTGGAAATGAGGCCTTTGGATGTGCAAACACTGGAAATGAATGTGCAAACACTGGAAATGAACCATAAATTTACACAAAAAGATAAAGACCACTTCTGTATTAGTGGTCATAGCACTTTTAAAAAATAGTCTTACTACAACAAGAGATGGTAATAAAATTATTAATAGCGCTGACAATATTGTTAGCTATTCAGTCGTGTCGGACTCTGGGCAATTCTATGGGCTAGCTCTCTCCATGTTTCCCTATCTTGTACTGTTTCTTTGAGTTGTTCCATGCTCAGGCTGGTGTTGACTTTTATGGTGTCTAGCCACCGTGTTCTTTGGTGGCCCGTTTTCCTTTTGCCACTAACCAATCCAAGCGTAATTGCTTTTTCTAGTGAGTTCACCCTTTGCAATTTATATGCTAAAGTTTTCAGACTGTGTTAGTCTCTTGTAGCAAATTAAAACAGAAGCCCAGTGGCACTTTAAAGACTAACAACATTTATTGCAAGAGAAGGCAAAGGTATGGCTACCAAAGGGACGATTATGACTTAATATTTAGGCTTTGTTTGCAGCCCAAGGTGGAGACATATGTAGGACAGCATGAGCTCTGTGGAATAATGCTAAGACAAAAATGTGCCCAAATAACTTCAAGTAAAGTGCAATACAAAAACTACTTGCAGACAGTAATACACTATTTACTCAAATGCAGATGCCTGGATTTAGTGGAGTTACTTTGTTTCACAGTAATTAAGATTCTTGCAGAACTGCCCTAAGCACAATCACAGTTTTCTTTCTTCAATGGACTTAGAATGGTGTAACTCTGTTTAGGATTTTATTAGATTTCTATCCCACTCTCCCGGCTGAAGGATGGTACTGTTAACTTGGATTAAGAATTCTAGTTATTTGAGAGGGAACAAGCCCTGGTTAGTTCAGGCACCCATATCTGAGCATGTCAAATTGAATTTCATGTTTGTCTATTGGCAGAGTTGGGGGAAAAATCCAGCTCTGGATCGGGAAATATCTGGAGATTCTGGGCATGGAACCTGGGGAGGGCAGGGTTTGGGGGTCTCAGCAGGGTATTAGTGCCATAGGGTCCACTCTCCAAGGCAGTCCTTTTCTCCAGGGGAACTGGAGATCTCCAGGTATTACCTGGAAGTTGGGAGCCCAAAGTTCCATGCATTGAGAGATGCTTTGGATTGCCTTTGGATTGCCAACTCATGCTCGGGAAATTCATGGAGATTTGAAGGCAGAGCCTGGACAGGGCAGAATTTGGATAGGTGAAGGAGCTCAGCAGGGGTGTGATGCCGTAGCGCCTGCCCTCCAAAGCTGCCATTTTATCCAGAGGAGCTGATCTTTGTATTCTGGAGGTCAGTTGTAACCAAGCCCCACCTTAAGGTTGGCAACACTAAGCCCTACAGCAGAGGCATTCAGGTTATAAGAACTAATTTACAGGCAGAGTGGAAGCACAACAAGGAGCAGGGACAAACATAAGGAGCATTTGTAAGGTTCTGAACAGTAGAGGTATACGATACAGCTTCCCCTAGAGTGCAAATGGACTAAACACATTTGTTGTTGTTCAGTCGCACAGTCGAGTCCGACTCTTTGCGACCCCATGGACCAGATCCCGCCAGGCCTTCCTGTCTTCCGCCGTCCTCTGAAGTTGGCTCAATTTCATGTTCGTTGCATCGGTGACACTGTCTAACCATCTCATCCTTTGCCGTCCCCGTCTTCTTTGACCTTCAGTCTTTCCCAGCACCAGGGTCTTTTCCAGTGAGTGCTCCCTTCTCATTTGGTGGCCAAAGTATTTGAGCTTCAGCTTCAATATCTGGCCTTCCAGGGAACAGTCAGGGTTGATTTATTTTAGGATTGACTGATTTGATCTTCTTGCAGTCCAAGGTACTAAACACATCCTGTTATGTTAATGAAAGTGCTCACATGCTGTTGCCATTCCAACACTGTCTTCAGTCTTATTGTGCTGCTTGAAGGCGGGGTGGGGTGGGGAGCATGTGAGCATTAACCACAGAACAGTGATCAGCTACCTGGCAGGACTGTTGTGAGTATTAATGTAAAGCAACTGAATATATCAAAGGACGGAAAAATAATTACGATATGATGAGGACATCTCTGGATTTTGTCAAATCCTGCTGGCTACATCTTAATTAAACAATTTATACAAAAAGATGCAAAATCTCCATGAGGCCAGCTCTCATTTTACCTGAAATTCCTTCTCAAAACCCATCACTTCTCATGAAGTCATTCCTTAACTGATACATATAGGTGGAGGTGGAATGACCATATCCTACCAAGCTGAGCCTTGAGTTTCTCATTCTAACAAACACCTTTCTTCCCTTCCTTTCTAGAGACTGGACACCACGCTGAAAATTCTTCGGAATCGATCCCATGCCTTAGTAAGTGTGTTTTTCTTAAAGTGCACCAGTGACCTTGACTCAGACACGTTTTGAAAAGGCCAGTTTGTGTGTAACAGAAATTGCCTTGCGTTTAGGTAAAGAAACACCATGAATGCTCCAGATTCACTAAGGATCTGCTGTTTCAGAGGGTTGCTCCACAAGCAATTAATTTATAACATCAATATTGCTTTTAGTTAGAGAACGATGTGCACACAACCACATGTGAGATAAATGACCACACAGCTATTTTGCTGAAGGTACACACATTGTGGGAACTTACTGCTGATTAGGGCTTTCTGCTGTGACTTTGGTAACATGCAATATACTTCTTTGGCAGAATTAGTCACTACTTTAATAGTAGGTAGCCCTTTATTTTAAAATTCATTTTTTAAAATAGAACTTCACCATAGCAACATTATAATTTGTTGCAAAGTCAGTGATGGCTGCGATCACATGGAGCATTAGCCACACTAGAGAGATGGAAGATAGGCGGATTTTCTGGGCGCGATCACACCACCACATCTGGGAAGCGTAGAGCTCTCGTGGCTCACCCAAGGCTTTCCGCCGAAGATGCGGTTTAAAAAACTAGTATCTCCGAGGTACTAGTTTCCAGAAACCGCGGGGCAAGGGCAGGTGTCTGATCGCGTTTCCGGTGGTAGTGAGTGGCATCAGGCGCCCGCCCATGTCCCGTCAAGGGTTTCCCCCCCCAAGTCTCCAGGATGCGCAAAAGCACCCAATGGTGCATGCACACGAGGAAGCGGCGTTGGCCACAGAAGGAGGAGGAGGAGGAATGCAGTGGGGGGGAGCAGCCATCGTGGCGGAGGGGGTGGCGAGGCCGAGCGGAGAGAAGGCTCCCCTCGGGGGGGGGGGCTGGTCCTTGGGGGGGGGGCGGGTTTCTCCGCCATTGGGGGCAGCGGCGGCGGCGGGGTGTCGTTCCTGGCCATCATCGTCGCCTCCCGTTTTTAATGGCGGCGGCGGAGCACGTGTGTGGGTGGCTCTGCGAAGTGCTCTTCCAGACCTCCGGAGCGGAGCCGGGAGGATCTCCTGGACCACCCCGGGGGCGGGGGTGTCTGTCCCATCGGCCTCCTCAGCCTGGCCTCCACTGCCGGCAGCCCACAGGACCCGGTGCCCTTCCGCAGGGCCTGTCCGGGCCGTGATGTCCCGCCGGCCATTCAGTAGTCCTGCTGCTGCCTAGCCGTCTGATCAGCACCTCCCCCCTAACCACAGGACCTCCACGGGACGTCTGATCGTGCAACCACGTGTTATTTTGCCCTGGGGCAAACAGGCATGCGTCCCCCCCCCCGCATTTTCCGGCCCGTGTGACTGGGGCCGATATAATCCTAGTTATTTCGAGACCTGAACCAAGATGGATGGCTGTTATATAATAATACTTTAAAGCCAATCATACTTTAAAGCCAACTGCACCCCTTTTTAAAGGCACCCAAGGCCTCTCTTGTTGCCACTAATTTCCTGCCAGTTCTTTGTTTCCAGAACCTTTCTGCCTCACTTAGCTGGTTCCACTGATTCTCTTTCAGATCTAGCCCTATTTAACTATAAACTGTCTTGAAAATCCAAAGAACAGATAAGGACCAGATTACCCACAATATACAACCATACTTCAGCCACCAAAGAATTGCACCAAAAAAATAGAGAGATAAGTTTATACAGGTGTTGAAAGCTCAGACTAGTTAAAGAACCATGGCTGCTGTCTCAGAAACAACTCTAGGATGATGGGCAGAAGTAAGTAAATATAGACATGAGCCTTAACACTAAGCCCACATCTTTGCTGCTATCTTCTGAGAGCCTTCCACAGGTTAGGGAAGAACACAGCTCACCTTACCATTGATCACTAATTACCATAAACGAAAACTAAATTGGTATCAAGCCTGCCTTATTTAATGAAAGGGATAAGAAAAAGAATACCACTGAAGAGTAAAGACCAAGCTGGATGAGGAGTGTGTTGATTCTCCAAGGCAAAACTCAGAATTATTCTTAAACAAGGGAAAATGTTTATTCAGGACAAATAGGTTGGCGTATACTCCTAAATTGACCCTGGTCTTGGACAGAACACCATCATACATACGAATCGTATGGTACCAGAGTAAAATGGGTTCTAGTCACATGAAAATAATTCACACACCACTGGATAAACTTACAGGTCAGCCTATGGTAATTTCTCCAGAGTTCCTTATGGCCAAGTGGACCAGATTCCCTACCCCTGAACACCACCCCTCTAGCCACTCTATCTCAAAAGCCTTCCTAGTGCAGGAGAACCACCTAGATCCTAATGTGAGAAGTGAAGGCTAGGCCTTGGCATGTGGTACAGTCAAGTCAGGGGTCTATGGGCCCAGCATTCTATGTTTGGTTGATGCACAGATACATGTACTGTCAGTTAATTATGTAGGCCACCTTTTCTCTGCCATCAGATGTGGATTTCTGTCAAGAAGCTGCCAAATGCTGCCACCTCGGAGTAGATGAATATGGCTGGATTGCTGCTGCCGTTGGGTGGAGCCTGTGGTTTCTCACGCTCATCCTCTTCTGCATTGAAAAACTCATGAAACTCCAGCCTGATGAGCCCAAACACTTGGGAGCCTGAAAGTCAACCAAAGCCGAGAAGCGCCTCTGCCTGTCATTGCTGTTCAAGACCAAGCGAGTGGCTTCAGACATTCATTTAGCTTCCTTTGCCGTTGGAGCATCAGAGGACATTTCTGAACAGTGCACTGCAAAGAGAGCCCGAGAACAAGACCCTTGCAGAGTTGTGCCATACTGTTATTATGCATCCCATGTGTCCTGCCAAATAAGAGAATCCCACCTCCTTATTGCAGCTTCTATTTATAGCCCTATCCAATGCAATGGCAGCACCTTTCTGGATTGCCCAGTCTCAGCTGCGAATGGATCATTCCAAGCAGAAAGTCAGCTTATCCCCTCTAAAACTGGCATAGGAAATCTTCGGCTCTTGAACTGGTGGTCGGTGCTTACTTCTGATGAAACAAGCTGTGCATTTTTCCCCGCAGAGTCAGTGATCTGAATCACAACTGGAAGTGTTACTTCCTGGGTATTTTTAAAATTAAACCTAACCCAAGCAGGAACAGTGCAAAGTAGTAAAAAAGTTGCTGGTCATGCTATGCTCAGCTGGGCCAGGGCTTTTTTTCCGGGGCAATGCACCGGAACGGAGTTCTGGAACTTCTTCAACACAATTCCATGTTTAAAAGTTCATGAGTTTTCAGTATGCAGATTGAAAACTTCATTTCTGTCTTGAAAGTTCCAGCACCTCTTTA
>NW_015173130.1:32587-50003 GCF_001447785.1 Gekko japonicus
CCCGCGAGTGCTGCTTTCCCCCCCCTCCTCCTGGCAACCCCCGTATCTTCTCCCCTTCCCGTCTCCTTCTCTCTTTCTTGGCCATTTACCAATCTACTTTTTATCAACCTCTGAGTTTCAGCTATATTTATTAGTTATTTACTCATTTTTACCCCGTCTTTCTCCATGGGACAAAAGCAAGCTTACATTATTCTCCTCTCCTTTTTATCCACACAAAAACTCGGTGATGTAGTTTAGGTTGAAAGTATGTGGCTGTTCCAAAATCACCCAGTGATCTGCCACAGCAAGATGAGGATTCGAACCTGGGTTTCCCAGACCCTACTCCGAAGCGCTAATTGCTATACCCCACTGGCTTTCATAGGGTGGCTGCTGTTGAACAGTAGCAAGCAGCTAGGCCTAAGTAAGTCATGCAAGTCCTGTGATATCATGTCACCCAGAGGTTACTGCCAGGCCTATCTTCGCCAATCTCAAAGTGGTACCTGAAGATCTCTCAGGAATACAACTGAACTCCAGATGACAGAGATCTCCACTGTAAGCCCTGGAGAAAATGGCTGTTTTGGAGGGTGGACTATGGCAATATATCCAGCTGAAGAGTCTCCCCTCTGCAAACCCTGCCCTCCTTAGACTCTACCACAAAATCTCCAGGAATTTCCCAACCTGGAGCTGGCAACCTTAGCTAGGCCTGGCCCCAATAAATCATCCTTCAAAGGCTAAAATAGGCCTGGGAAGGGCCCTGCCCCCTCCCCTTGCCTTTTACTGACAGAACCAAGCCTGTAATCTGTGGTGCCTGGCAATGGTCTCTGAGGAAATCCACTGCTTAAAGCGATGGGTGCTCCGTTTATCATTTTGGGGGGTTTCACCCCCAATTTTTTTAATTTTTCTGCAATCGTGGGGCGACCCTGTGAGAATATGGGGGCTGCCAGGAGGAGCTAAAGAAGAAATGGTATAGGGAGGGGGAAACAGAGGTATGGTGTCACCAACAAGCCCTTGGAAGTTCTCCACCACACAACTGGGCCCGCCTCAGCTCAGACGCTGGCACCACACAACTGGGGATGCTGCAGTTCCATATCTGACACTGTGCAACTGGGCCCGCCTCAGCCCTGTGGCTGACACTGTGCAAAGCTTTCCCAGGTAGAAGCTGCCAAAGGAGGGAAGGAAGGAAAGCTGATAAAGGGGTGAGATAGTTAGGTTGGATGGAGGGTGAGGAGAGAAGGGAGTAGAAAAAAGGGAGAGGCTATATGGGCTTTCACGGATGGGGAAAAGGAAAGAATGGGGGAAGGGAAATGAGATGCCCCACACAAATCCTTGTGGGCTCCCTACTTCTGCATGTGTGTGTGCGTGTGTGTATAGAGCCAGCACTGCTTCTTATGCAATCTCACTGAGGGAGCAGCTCTACCCAGGCCAGAAGCATCACAGAGGATGCTGCTTATGATGTGGCAGAGGTCCTTCCCATCAGGACATAAGCTTAGCTTCTGGAATTCACTGCTTTGAGGTGTGACAGTGGCGCCTGGCTTAAAAGGTGACCAGACAAATTCATGGAGGATATGGTTTATCAACAGGTGCCACAATAGTTAAGTAAAGCTTCCATGCTCACAGGTAGTATACTGCTGAATACCAGTCACTGGAGGGCAAACGGTGAGGTATGACTACTGTCCTCATGCCCCACTTGTGGGTTTCCTACAAGAACCTTGCTGTTCACTGTAGGAAATAGGACTGTTCTGATTCAGCAGGCTGCTCCCGGTTTTTTTTTGGGGGGGTTGCATTTACTACTATGGAAGGGGCATCTGCCATATGAGAAACCACACTTGCAAGATTAGGAGGAAGGGTCAAAGGCGTGAGCAATTCATTGGCAGGGGCCACATGTGGGTCACGGATCATTCCCACTTGCAATATAATTTAGGATATGTATGTGATAACGTCTAACTAAAGCTAGCTCAGAAAGGAACAGCATTTGGTAACAAGATGCAAGAAACCATGACTTTAACTATTCTCATCAGGAAGCAAATCTTTTAAGGGAAAAAACCTCTTTGTTGGTCATTGTATTTTTATTGTGTATTTTTTTCCTTCTGCTTTCATTGTACATGCGCTGAAATAATCACAAAACATCAACATTTTCCACATGCAAAATTAAACCAAAAAGAAAAAAAGTCACAACATCCACGACACAAATTTCGGTGTTGGACCCGCCAACTACTCGGTTCACAAAAAATAGATATATAAACCTGTGTATTTACAAACATACAGAAATCAAAGCAATATTTTTCTTGTGACAACTGACTGGTGAATCAGCTTAGAGACAGTTAAGAAAATTGCATTTAACTGATGGAGCTTTCCTCTCTCCTGATTCATTATTATGTGAATAGTGGGAAACACACAGTAATTTAACACCACAATGATCTCTGAACTGTGAAAATTGCATTACTCACTCAGCCAGTTTTAAACAAATAGTTCCCTAAATTCAGAATATTCCAGTGGACCACTGAAGCACGTAGGATTTATGTGTACGGAAATTAAATGTGAAAAACTCTGTACCTTTGGATTCCTTCAAACAGACTTCATTCACAAGGATCTCAGGTAACAACCCTGGACTTGTTCCTAATGAACCAGCTATGCAGGACTTTATTTTCACAAACCAGCATCTACATGGCAAGCTAATATATAGCTCATCCTTTATGGTATGTTTGGACCTGCATGCAAGTGCCCACATGTAAGTGACTTTTCCTTCACATACACTTTTGGAAACAGGCCCTTTTTAGTCCTTACATTTTGGGTGCTCCTACCTGATGTATGCAATACTCTCAGTTGCTGAAGTCACCATTTTGTGTGAATAGGGCAATGAGCATATTTTTCAACTTTGATATGCTTGACTGGAAAACCAGGTTTGCTGCAGGTATCCATTCATATATACCAAAGATTAAAAATACGTGTGATGCTCTATTTACACAAAACGGCAACCAAACATTTGATAAGACTGCACATAACACTTTCCCAGAATGCACTGCAGGAGAACACCCCAAAACATTAATGACTGAACAGCATTACAGTCAGGCGAGCAAAATGACCATTCTAACAATACTTCTTCAAACGGTCTTACACATTCTTTCCATTGAATAATTCAAGTATTCACATAATAGCCTCTTGAAGGTTGTTATCATGCATTACTTATGATGGATTACCTACTAATGAAATACCTGTGCAGTATCCCAGTTCTCATTGTGGTGATCATGTGTCTGGGCGGAGTCCAGGCTAAAAGTTGGCTGTCACATGATCAAATCATCCTTCACATTCTAAAAAATCCTTGCACATAGAAAACTGCCCTATCAGGGAAAAGACCAGGGCTCCCTCCGCCCCTTTGTTTTTGGGAGAGAGGTGCAGGAACTCTCAAGAGGGAAATGAAGTTTTCAATCTGTATACTGAAAACTCATGAAAATATTTTTAAAATAATTTTATCAAAGAGGTTCAGGAACTCTGTTCCGGTGTATTCCCCCAGAAAAAAGTCCTGGAAAAGACTAGGTTAGGACTCATCTCCCTAATGTCTAAGTCTTCTGTGTGGAGGAAATGTTTCCTCTGGGAGAATATTCAATTTTGGATACTCTTATCTTCAATACAAACTGGTACAGCTCAGACACAGATTTATCACCTCAGGGAGAAATACACCTCTGATACACTGTACTTATTTTCTACAAACCTGGAAGCGCTGTATCACAGCCGAAGCCCCACGTGACAAAGAGGCATCTCAGTGAACTGGCAATAAATATAATCGTTTCTACAACACCTTTCAGTGTACAGAATGTACATCTTCAAAATCTGCACCACTTTTTATCACATGCAGGAAGTACCAATGAATAGGGAAATTATCACCATGTGAATGGTCATGGGATATTTTTCCATTTTTTCCATTAGGAGTTTAAATTATTTTTTCAGCATAGAATAGTGGGCCATCAAAAGGCTGGGAGTAGTTGCCAGACATCCAGGTCTGAATGAAATCAAATGAGGCATGATCTGTTTACATCTCATTACTGAGATACTCATAGTCTTAAGCATCAGCAGCAGCTGATTGGCAGAAATGTGGCTAAGTTCATAATTCAGTTAAGACTATTAGATTTTTTTGGGACCAGGAGTAACAATAGCAGGCCTTTTACTCTCAAGACAAATTTGTTCTGATTTAAGAACTTTTGCAAATCAGGGACAAAGGCAAGATGTGACACACTACAGTTAAACTAGTCTACAAATTTTGAAGAGGGGCCAAAGACTGAAGTTGCATGGCATGTCTTGGTTTAACACAACTTTTAAAAACCTGGTGGCATTTTTATTGCTGCACAGTTGACTGAGTTGGAATATAAAAATTGTCTTGGTGGGTGAGAAAAAAAGTCTAGATAGTCCAGCGCTAATGGCATGTCATGGCTACTCACCCCTTGTGCATTGTTACCAGCATCTGGCAGATAGAAATATATGGGATTTTGCTTTCCATTTTTAGTTATCACAACAAATCATTAATTAAACTATCCATGATAAGTTTTTCTGATGGAATAAAGTTCATATCAGATTTTTTTTGGGGGGGTTTAGTGATTGAATTTAACCCACTGCCCAATAGCTAATTACTAGTCCTTCTATATTTCACATCATCTCTTGCAAGGAACTGTTCAATTACAGTTCTGAAATATGAAAGTTGCCAGTTATGGCACACAGTACAGGTGTGAATCAGGGATTCAATTGATAGTCCTTTTTATGGAAAATAGTACCTAACCTTTTGGGGAATCAGTGCAAAAGGCAGGCTTGTGTACTACTTTATTTACTCATTTACTTTAATGTGTAAGAGAGATCAAGATGGGCAGTTGTGTTTGTTTGTAGCAGTAGAAAAGAGCAAGAGTCCAGTAGCACCTGGAAGACTAACAAAATTTGTGGTAGGCTATGAGCTTTTGTGAGTCACTGCTCACTATCTGAAGAAGTGAGCAGTGACTCATGAAAGCTCATACCCTACCACAAATTTTGTTAGTCTTTAAGGTGCCACTGGACTCTTGCTCTTTTCTACTTAATGTGTAAGATCTGGCACCCTTCATTCATCCTCCTCCTTTATTAGTCTTAGTGCCACATACCATCACAGGAATAACCACAAAGTCAACAGCAGCAATAAGAGTTACTCAGCATCAATCTATTTAAGGCTGCATTCAACCAAAGTTTTTCAGCAAGAATCACTGGATCAAGCCTTTGAATGTAAATATATCTTTACTTACTTGACCATCCCACCCTTCCATAAATGCATCCCGATGAAGCAGTATCCTGTATTGATCAGATCTCCAAGTTATCAATTTACTTGCATATTTAAGCATTTCACCATCAATACGGATTGTTCTAAAAGCAAAGACCCCAGTTTATGCACCCGTGGTGCTTTGTATTTCAAAGCACTCTGTAAAATATTTGTCACAGTAGATGAAGACCCAAGAGACTTTGCAGCACCACGATTCAAACAGTCCCCGTGGCTGTTTAAAAAAATTGAAATAGGAGTTTATCACTCTGTTTTACACTCTGATGTATCAAAATATTCACAGAGTGTCTACAAGGTCTTTTTCACGTGGTGAGGTATCTGTACAAATCCCCATGGAGCAAACCTAAAAGTTACCATCTCAGATAAAACTATGTCATTACCGTGACCACAAATAAGTACAAAACGTTTGCTCTACCTTTTCTAATCTCATCCCCATTCCTAACTATGGGCCCTGCAAAGATCTTGTGATGAAGTTCAAAGAACTGACATGGGATGGCCATTTCAAATATGTTCAAAGTAGACTGCACAGAGAACTTGGTAATCAGACAAAAAGACCATGCAAACCATCTCCTAAGGCATGACAGAATCCATGAGTTACCTGGAAGCAAAGGGGTAACTCATTCCAGTCCTTAGATCTTGAGAGTGGAAATTCTTTACTCAAATGATCCCTGATAATTGTCTCTTACCTTATTTTTAAAAGGGAGATTCCTTAACTTACCCAACAGCCTTGTTTCACTGGCCAGCTACATTAAAGATCACACACCCCATAGCATGTAGCCCAAACTTAATCTGTGGCTATATTTTTCCATTACTTCTTGCCCCACTTTCAAAGGTTGAACATACACCTTTCTTTCCCCAGAAATCCTTTCACGGAACCTGCATTAATCTCCCCTCCTGTACCTTGACCATAAATACAGCTCCTAAACAATGGTGTTTTTCAAGGACTGGTGTGTTAATCTTCTCAAACGAAAACCAAGCTTAATTACTTCCGTCATTCTGCTTCACAATGTAATGTCCAAAGTCTTCACCATTGTCCTTCTTTCCCTCTTGAATCTTCCCTATTGCCAACATCTTTCTTCAGATGTGTTGCTTCAAATCAGTAACAACCCAGATGAAGCAAGGGATGGAGGGGAAGCATATAGATGATGGTCAAGAAATTTGCTACTGTAAACTACTCAGTACAGTTGATTATTTAAATGGAGAAGGAAATAAGGCTTTCTATTTAATGTTGACAAATACAAGAGAAATATGAAGAAGAGGAGATTGGATTTATACCCCGCCCTTTACTCGGAGTCTCAGAGCGGCTTACAAACTCCTTTCCCTTCCCCTCCCCACAACAGACACCCTGTGAGGTAGGTGGGGCTGAGAGAGCTCTGACAGAAACTGCTCTTTTTCAAGAACAGCTCTGCCAGAACTATGGCTTACCCAAGGTCATCCAGCCAGGTGCAAGTGGAGGAGTGGGGAATCAAACCTGGTTCTCCCAGATTAGAGTCCGCACACTACACCAAACTTTCATGAACACCACTACACCAAACTTTCATGAACATGAAAGCCAAGTTGTCCAATAACTGTGTCAGTTCACCCACACATAAAAGGCAAACGTTTGTTTCTTATTGTCCTTCAACTTCTGAAGTACTCAAAATGTATTTATCACACACCCCTATTTAGCATTCTAGTTAACCAGCATGGAGTGAATTGCTCACTTCATTTTCTTACAGCTCTGATCAAAGAGAAAGCTCCTTGGAGCTTTACTGAATAGTCTCAACTAGCGATTTGCAATGATTACCCTTTTACAAGCTCACTAGAGACATAGAAACCAGCAGGCAAAAAGACTTCTGTTTGTGAATGTGAACTGTACACTGAAAAATCTAAGGTTCAATTCCTTGGAAAAAAGCCTAGAGCTAAGAATGGAATAAAAATTTCATTCAAAAACTATGGGTTGGGTCCCATATACCTCCAGTGATAGCGTGGTGTAATAAGTGGATTTCTCCCACCTTTCCCTTTTCCCAGAAGTTCCCTTTTCCCAGAAGTAGTTGGCAGGGGGGACCCATCAGGACAAAAAACAGACAGAAGATGGGCAACTGCAGTGAGGAGGAAGTGGGAAAAATCACTCCTCCTGCCTCTTCCAGAGTAATGCATCAACTGGTATAAGAGATTCTGTAGGCATAAAAGGCAGAATGGTACTTTCCCACTTCTTACTCCAGTTTCTGACGTTGCACAGGTTTTGGGGGCTTTTCCACATTCTCATTTTCCTCACATGTATTCCCATTACTTCAGGGCCTTCCACCCCTGTTCTGCACATATTTTGCTCCCCTCTAGTGCTCGATTCAAGATGGCATTGTTTTATGTCCAGCATAAAAACCTGCAGTTTAAATCTACAGGGAGATATGCCATACATAGAGTGATGTACTGATTGAATCAACCACTACAAGGAGCATTGATTGATTGGAGAAAAGACAATTAGTTCATTTATTGCTGATTGGAAACCCTTTCTAGACTTTTTGCATGAAACAAATAATAATGACTTGATGATCTGTGGGTTTGGTGAATAAGGAATTTAGATAATAGGAAAAAAGAGCTTTTCGTTGCAAACATATGGAAAATTTTGTAATCAAACTTATATTTGTTGTAGAGAAAATTGTAAGCCTCCGTTTATTATATACATTCTCTTTTTCTTCTTTGTTTTTGTTATTTCTTGTTATTTGTTTGTTCTTTTGTTCAATAAAAAATTTAAAACTGAAAAAATACCCACTAGAAAGAGCAAAACACATGTGGAATAGGAATCCTCCCCCCCAAAGCAACCAGAACACACAAGGAAGAAAATGAGGATGCAGAAGACCCCTTTATCTATGTGGGCCATCCACTCTTTTATGGCAATCACAGGGAGCTGCTTGAAGGAACAAGACCTGCTTCTGCCAACACCTTTAACTAATGGTGTGCAGACTCCAACCCTATGTAATCAGGGCATAAATGAGACATTAACAAAAGATGTATATAAGTTTCATGACTCCTCCCTGGCCCTGAATAGTGGTCATGGAAGGCCATGAGTTTTTGCCGCAGGAATGACAACAGGAGAGGCTACTTAATCCTTTCCCCTCTGGTCTTTATCTTCTATCACACAGATGAAACAGTAGCTTGGGAAGTGCATTTCTGAATGGAACATCAGCCAGAAGGAAAAGGGTTAATGAATGGTTTTGTTTGGTCTACCAAGTTCAACATATACCCCCCATGCCACTGTTCAAACTTTACCTTCTATTTTATTGTGGAAAAGGTACCTTACAACTATCTAAATTATGATACAGAGGCATTCAGGGCAATACTATCTTCCTAAATATCGCTACTCAGGAGGGAAGGACTTCAGAACCGGGGAGCCCCACATGCATTTGCAGAGGGCCGCCCAACCAGATTCATCTTTGGTCCCCCTTCTCCTGCCTCACTTTTTACTAGCACACCAATTACTGATAACAACAGTTTACTCCCTTACAACCAGTACATCCCTTGTAAGTTCGTCCTCCACCCCCCCCACAGGCCCATAAGCAGGATTTTTTTATTTGGGGCAGGGCTTTAAATAAGTCAGGGGGCACCCCTGCTTCCCCAGCCTGAGAGTGCCCCATAGAAGCCCCCAGTCTCTCATGCAAGCCGCCAAGGGAGAGGCATAGCGAAAGGTTGAGGCCCCCACCACCACACGGCCTGAAACAGAGCTCCAAGTGCCACGAAGGAAGAGCCACGCATCCCCCCCGACTACCCTCCCTGAAGCCTGACTGCACAGCATCCCTGTCCCCATGCAAGCCTCGCGCAGGGTTGGCCCACTGGGGTACCCAACCTCCCACCTGGCCTCACCTGGGTCCACATGTACAGCAGCAACAGCAGCGCACTAACCCAGCTCAGTGTGCCCAGACTCATTGTCTCACCCACCACCCAGGGAGGGAGGAAGGGTGGCCAGCACTGGATGGCCATCTGCCCACCCTGTTGAGCCTACCTCAGGCCTCGCCATGGCTGAGTGGCAGGAGGGAAGAGCTGGACCAGGTGGGTCCCCTCCGCCAGTGGTCGGTCACCTTTTGGCTGGCACTCCCGCTGTTGATAGCAGGGAGGCTGTGAGCTAGGTGGTGGCAGCGCTCACCACCTGGCTTGGCAAAAAGTCAGGAGGCCTGGGTGGAACGTTGGGGGGCCTGGCCCCAAGATGCCCCACTGTAGCTATGGGCCTGCCACCCCACAACCAATCTGTCTGATGGGGACGGACCCTGCTGTTCACACTCCCTTTACCGGACGCTGGGCTTCTGGCTCTGAAGGTAAAGCTGGCCCCACCTTCCTCTGTATGGCTCATGTTGACAGGGGATGAGTAGAGCAGAAGGCATCTCTCTTGGGTGGCTGGTCAACTCCTCTCTAGGACTTTCCAGTGCCAAACACTGTTTGCTTTCTCTCTCCTTGCCTTCTTTCAAGGCTCTCCCACTGCCACGCATCTCCTCCCTGCTCGGCTTTTTCCCCTGGGAGGCCCCCAGCTGTCTCATTTCACCGGCTCTCTTTTCCCTGTCTCTTGCCAGCCATCCTGACCCCGCCCACTCATTAACAGAGCCGGGCTGTTCTGCTCTTCCCACTAAAGGACTCAAATGCACTAATTGCACAATACAAATGATATCTCATGCCTCTAGTTGCGGAAACAAAATCTGTACTGATGGATGACTTTATGAGCAGGGGCTGCCTCATTCCTTCTACTTCAAGGCATATTCCTACTACCTGCATGGCGTAATCCTCGATACTGAAGTTGGGGGTAAATGAAACCTCCCCAAGAAATCCCATTACCTTGACCGCAAACCAAAGATTAGTGCATAAAATCCATTCAACCTTCTGGAATCTCACGATCCTGTTTGCACTGCAGTGTTTTAAAACATTATTTCAACCTCAAATGTCTTCACAAGTGCAGGATTTGCTCACGGTTCTCCTGCATTACAGGCTTTGCAGACAATAAATCTGCCTACAGTTAGCATACTTTCCATGCATATACGATGTCCTTATCCTGCTTACTGACATAAGACAAAACAAGTTCCTATCCTCAATAAGCAAAGGCAGACCCTGAATATTGCTTTCAAATAGTGCACAGAACTATTCAAATCAAATTACTTGGTAGAGGAGTTAGTTCAAATGCAATAGGGAAAAAAAGTTAGTTTTCAATAATTCTAGAAATATTGCTTTTCATACTTTAATAGGAGACAAACTATCCCTCACACTCTTCGCTTCTTTCAATAAGGAACAAATGTCTGGAATCGTGTAAACTTACCCTGTACCACACCCAACGAGTTAACTTCTTAAACACAGCAAGAGTTCCAGATTTCATTTATACCACAATAATCTCTGCATAGAAACACCAAATTGTGCAGAACTGGAGAACAGAATATAAAGTCTTTTTATCGAAGAAAGGAAAGACGATTGATATCAAGTGTATAGTATCATGTACCAGTCAGCTGGAAAGTTTCCTGTGATATTTATTGATGGGTACTCAGATAAAAGGAAACTATTTTAGAACCATCTAAGTAGCCATTTTGTAACATCATGGGCCCAAGTCCTTTCATCCGCAGCAAGCAACAAACTTAAGGATATTTTACCCTGTTGATTTCTGTAGGAAAATCAGATAGTTCTATGCAGAGATTGGGACTGTATTTCATTCCAGACTTGAATCTGGACATACTTTTTTGGTGATTCATCAGAATATGGGACGTCAATATGATTTTTCAGAATATGGGACATTAATATTCTCCATCCTACTCATCTACTTTTGATCTGTCATGAACGATCCCTTCCTTGGTGACGGACTGGAACACAAATAATCTCAGCTGTTCCAATGAATAGAACTGTATGTACTGGAAATGTGCACATGGGTACCCATGAACACGTAGAGAGACCCCTTTTGTTCAATGGGGCCAAATCCACATGCAAAGAAAATATGCATCTGGAATGGGTCCTTCATTTGGAATGAAAGACTATGTATTCGTAGCTCTCATGCCTTAGACAGACACACATCAGTGATCTGGATTCAAATACAAGCCAATTAATGCTTAACATGATGGTGAATTCAGCCTGTTGGTAGACGACCCAATCGTTCATTAATATACATACCTAAGAAAATAAATGCATCAACATCACACCTCCATGCAAAGAATTGCTTTCGATTTTCTTTGTGCCACTGCTTCAGGTTTAATTTAGTCTATGTTAAAAACGAAACAAAAAAAATACACTCCAACAAATAAAATAATTTAGTTAGAATTTTCACTCGTAGTACGCAGGTTACAATTAAGCAATGGCCATATGACAGTAAATTACACCTCACCACTAACAGTAAAATCAAAATGCTGTAAAAAAACCCAACTAGTGACAGATGCCTGAGTGGCAAGTGTCATCACCATATCAGTAGGAACACATATAAATGCAGTAACTGCCCCTAATGGTGAAATCTAAGCTTTTATTCTAAAATTGTCTTTCCCCCACAAATTTTACTCTCTTTTTCTGGAGGATTTATCAAGAATCAATTTGCAAAGAGTAGTTTATGATAGACTAGTGCTGGTGACATGGTATTGCCCAGGCTGGCTTTCTCCATTCATCTGATTTCATCCCACCACCTTGCCTTTTTATTTGGGAGCACATCTGTATTTATGACTTTTTGGCAAATTAATAGAAAGCTGAACGCATCACCCCTAGCCTCCCAGGCTCCATATCACTAAAGGGAGTTTGCACAAGTGATGTTAAGAATGCCGCTAAGGTTCAATTCGTACATTACTATTCTTTCTTAAATGTACACCTATTTTTAAGGGAACATCTAAAACCATAATGCATATTTAAAATACATTTCCCTGTCCTTAGAAAAAGATAAGAACCATGCACAGTGAGTTAAACTGGGTCATAGAGGCCCACTAGTCAGAAAACCAGGGGTGGCTGCAGCTCTCGGTTAAGCACAGCCTTCATGGCAATACAGCTAGGGAGTGCATGGAAAGGCATTTCAACTCTTTCCTAGCACTTGAGTGCAACTCAAGCTGCTGTTTCAGAAGCTAAATGCTCGTTTTAAAACTTGGGACATTCATGTTTGACACTCAGTGCTTGGTAGCTATTTCACTCACCTGCGAACAAATGCGAACAGGCCCTCCTGATAGATCAAGATGGGTAGGCGTGTTAGCCTGTCTGTAGCAGCAGAAAAGAGCAAGAGTCCAGTAGCACCTGAAAGACTAACAAAATTTCTGGCAGGGTATGAGCCTTTGTGAGTCACTGCTCACTTCTTCAGATAGTGAGCAGTGACTCAGAAAAGCTCATACCCTGCCACAAATGTTAGTCTTTAAGGCCCCCCTCAGATGTGTGGCCTCTCTGATCTAACAGACGGCGAGTTTTGCATGAACATTTGACTTCTTTAAATTGTATGATAATGCTTCGATAAAATATGCTCATTGTTGTATTTACTGTAGAGGTCATTTGGCCTTGGACCCTAGGTTTCAAGAGGCAAGAGGGGCTCAATCAAATTGGCAAAGGGCTGGATGTTCCCTTCCCTTTACTTATTGCCATATGCCTTAAATGTTAGAGGTGACTATTTGCAGGGAGAGGAAGGGGCAGCGAAATGGAAAGGCAAAGTTGGGGGCTCCACTGATGTCATTCTGGCCAGCGGCCCACAAAACCCTGAACTTATTTACCATGTTTCCATCACACCTCTACACATTACTTCACACTACTCTGCAAAACAATGGAAACGTCTTGATATCATCGTGTATTAAATTTAACAGTGTATTCTGCGTCACTTGTGAAACTGCCCTGCAAACTCCCATCCACTTTTCAGTCCTATCACTGCTAATCCACGAATAAGTTATTCATAACAAAAAATTATTTGCTTTCTTCTTATTTTCTTGTATATAAAAAGGACACCTGGTTGCTCCAGCCTAAATAAATCTAATGATCATACCCTTGGTTTAATGTTTTTAAAAGGCCATCATTTCCACTTTGCAAACAACAGGATGAAGGGACACTTTGAAGCTTCAGCACCAGAAGAACAACAAGGAAGAGTGCTCCTTTTGGAAGCACAGAGCTATACTGAACAACAATTGATTATTGTCCTGGCTTGTTAACGAGTCACTCCGAGTCCTGCATCAGTAGAGTCTTAGAAAGGGTTTCATTAAGTAAATTCTTGACCAGGACCAATACTGACACTTGTGTGTTTAGAAAACAAAACAGAACATGTCAGCAGCACACATAACCCACCTAGGAATGTCAGGGAATATTCCAGAGTACAAACACTGCTTTCCTTCCCCAAACCAGGAATTCTCACGTTGGAGTGGATTGTCATCTTAAGGGACGGATTGCTTTCTTTGCAGTGTTTGGATTTTGGACTGGAACTTTCACTGAACTGAACAGTCCCAGCCAAAGCAGGCTTATAATGGCTAAGACGCTAAAAGCAAAAAAGTTAAGAGTTGCGTGTCAATTCTTGCTATGCCTTCCCAGGTCTCCCTCATGTTCCTCTCTTGCTGCTGCCAAGTTCTTTCTGGGCTCACTCTTCTGTTCTTGCTGATTTCCTTTTTGAGTCTTGCTTCCACAGGAAGCAGATACCTGGCAGATTTGCGGGGGGCACAGAAAATCAGCTGTGGAAATTCTGCACCACTGTCTGTTTCTGAGAGAGCCGTAGGAGCTCCTCTCGGATTGCTTTGATGAGAGAGGCCGAAGAGTGCCCCGGCTGCAGGTCCTCAGTGGAGCTGGTGCTGTAGCAGAGTCCCAGGCCTGGGGGGTTGCTGGGTGGAAGCTGAACAGGTGGCGCTGAGGGTTGTCGGGCCGAAGTCCTCGGCATCTGGAATACTGGTGAGGAGGAATATTCTTGATGTCCAGGCGTATGCGTCTGGGGAAAGGCACAGAATGTTACTGCAGTTTGTGGTTAAGAAGTACTTGCAAAGAGATGAGAGAGAAACAATAAGCGAAGAAAAGAAAACAGAAAGGTTCTCTTGATCGAAAATGTAAAATTGGAATGCTGAATGAACATAATTGTTTGGGAGAAAGCCAGGGAGCCTCACCGTCTACCGGTTTCCTGTCTGAGATAAAAAGGAGCAAACCTGCTGTGCCCCTTTTACAGGTTACAGGTAGAAAAGGTTTGTTCTAACCAAACATATTTTGCAATAATTTGCAACATTTAAAATGTTTTTGGTCTTCTGGGACATTCCTTAATCCTTTTTGTAGACTTTGCCCTAACCTAGATAGCCCAGGCTAGCCTGATCTCATCAGATCTCAGAAGATAAGCAGGGTCAGCCCTGGTTAGTATTTGCATGGGACACCCCCAAGGAAATCCAGGGTCGTGACACGGAGGCAGGCAATGGCAAACCACCTCTGAACGTCTCTTGCCTTGAAGATCCCATGGGGTCACGCTAAGTCAGCTGTGACTTGATTGCACTTTCCACCACCATAGGCTTTGCAAAATTATATGAACAAAAGACTACAGTCTCTGGGGCTGCAGTCGTAAGGAAAAGATGGGCATAGGGAGAGAGGAGCGATGTAAACCCCTTCTCCATTTCCCCACTGAAAGTTTCCACCTCTTTGCTAGGGAAAACTTACCTGTACACTGACATGTTTACTGTAAGAGACTGTAAAGGAGCTGGAGAAGAGCAATTTTCAGTAGGGAAAAATGGGATGGGGGGGTGAGAGATAGCTCCTCCCCCACATATATTCTTCTAATGTCCTGGCCCCACTGGTGGACCTCCTGATGGCACTGGTATTTCTGGCCACTGTGTGATACAGAGTGTTGGACTGGATGGGCCTTTGGCCTGATCCAACATTGGCATCTCTTATGTTCTTATTCCAATATTCCTCATCAAAATGCAGCCCCTGGAATGCTGATAAAAAGGTATCATGGGACTACACACCATGTGTAGTTCTGCCCTAAAAACAGTCACTGTCTAAGGAGGAGAGAGGGAGTCAGAGGCAAAAGGTATACTCTGAAGTGCATCAAGGTGAAGAAGAAAAAAAGAAAATCCAACAATCATCATAGTGCCATAATCAACATTCTGGAAAAACATTTGTCTGACTGTAATATGCGTCTAGTGATCATCAAAAATAATCACGTTTGCACACCACCAACCCTGCTTCAGCATCAGTACCCACACAATCCATTGCCTGTTGGAAGGAAAAACTGTAGAGTGGTAAAAAGGAACTAAACTTGAGAAATACAGGTAAAAGAAGAACCAAAGAGCTACAAAGCAACACTGAGCCAACAATGTTAACAATGGCCATGCAAAAGAAGTTTACTGCTTGAAAGAGGGGGGGGGAAGATCAGGCACTAAGGAATTTACTTCAGTATGAACCAACAGGTGGTAGAGATTCAGTGCTGTATTTCAGAGCCCAATATAAGTACACAGACAATTCAAATCTGGCCATCTTGGTGTGAAAGGCTGTGAGGACTCCAGAGAGAGTCCCATTAATCAGGGAGTGGCTGTCTATGCTTCTGGCTAGAAGAGGGAGGTACAATCAAAATCCTCCACGCCTGGGTGATACTACTGGCTGATATAAAACTCTGAGAACTGCTGCCTTTCTTCAGTCAGGGCAAACTGTCATTGAAGGAGGCCACTGGATACTCCCTTTGCAGTGCCAGACTATTTGCCTCTGGTCTGCCAGTGGTGTTTGCCCACTCTTAGTAGCCTGCAGCTCAAAAAGCCTGCTTTTTGAGGCTTGTTATGCCAAGGGACCCAGAACACACATCTTCCCATTGGTTACTTGAAGGTCATCTCAATTTCCTTACTTGCCACTTCCTTGCAAGATACTATGTCATGTGGAAACTGATAGATCTCCAGTGCCACACAGTGAATGGCACACAGCTCACCAGAAATCAGCCCTAAGGCCTAAGAAATGGGGGGGGGGGGATGGCCTCTCTCAGTTTTATGTCATATATCTTCCAGAAGTACAGTAGAAATTCTGACTCTTCCTTCTGAAAGTCAGGTCCATGCTATGGGACTTTTGTATTTCCAAATCTCTTTGTAACTCTAGTGAATCAATTTAAGGCCATTTGGATGTGGACTTAGGTGAGCCGGAGGACACAAAAATATACAACTACTTAAGAATGTGGAGTTCAGTCAGAAGGCCACATTCTGGAAGGTGCATTTTGCATGAATGAAACAGGCAGGTAAAAACTAAATCATCATTTAGTGGCCCTTTATGCCCAGGGTAATGCTGATTGCCACTTTGGGGTCAGGAAGGAATTTTCCCCCTGGCCAGACTGGCCCAGGAATCCTGGAGGTTTTTTGCCTTCCTCTGGGCATATAAAAGGGGTCACCATGGGAGTGGGGGGGGAGGTAGTTGTGAATTTCCTGCACTGTGGAGGGGGTTGGATTAAATGACCCTTGAGGTCCCTTCCAGTTCTGTGTTTCTATCATCAAGTGGTTTTTCAAAAGCCATGGTTCTTTGTGGTTACACTCGTGGCATCTTCAACTCCATAGTTGGTACCCAAATTTCAACATTAGCAACTGACAATTCATTACCAACATCAGTCGGAAAACCTGGGCCACTGTTTTCAGTGCTTCCTACCTACACTTGCCTCAGAAACAGCGTGTTGAATGGGCAGAACCCAACCAACTCAGCAACGAGGACAAGAGCCAAGAGTGAGAAAGAAAAGGACAGAGAAGCAGAGATTAAGATGCAGGAGTATGAAAGAGACAAAAGCAGCTGCTAATGTCTGATCAGCAAGTAAAAACGCCTTGGGAAGAAATGCTAAAACAGCAATGGATGCAAAAAGAAGTTAACTGAACACATGACCGCTTCAGAAACTATTCAAATACAAAGCACAGTACTCACTGCATCTCTCCTAGCATATTCATCCTCTCCACGATACGGGGGCCACCCTGGTTCCCCCGGCTGGCCATGCCCTGCTCTGCCTGAGGGGATCTCCACTTGTTGACCTCCGATCCTGCTAGCAATTCCCACCTGAGTAAGGTGCTGTATCTGAGAACCTTAAAAGCAAATATTGTGGTGTTTTTTTTTTCATTTTTACATGCAGCAACATAAGCGTGAGGGGCAAATAAAACTGAGGGTAGGAGGAGTGGAAAGCACAAAGGTATGACAGTTGGGAAGTGCGGAAAAAGGGAATAGGCTTTATTTAATTAACCAAGGTCCATGTACCGGAACCAAAAAGATCCATTGGCATGCAGTGCT
>NW_015173130.1:50070-62144 GCF_001447785.1 Gekko japonicus
ATATATGGAGTGCAGGGGGTAGAGGTGGGGAAGGGAAACAGACTGACAATCTGTTGGGCCAGATACGGTCTGTAATCTACCAGTATTTGGGTCTCTATTAAAGTGCCATTTTAAAGATCTACCACTGAGGGTTGGCATGCAAGTGACTTGCCCTTGGTGGGAGAGGAAAAAATATTTGCTTACTGAGGGACACTCAGCAAGAGAGGCATAGGAGTAGCTTAGAGCTGGGACACCAGACTTCAAATCAGACCCTCAGAAGAACCCGGAGTGGGGCACCCCAACGTGGCACCCATGGGCACCATGGTGGCTATTGACACCTTTCCTAGCACCCATCAAGTTAAAAAAAAAAAACAACGGGTGGGGCCAGGTGGGCCTTTTGCTCAGCAGGTCTTTAATTAGACACTGGAGGTATGACTCGCTGTGCATATATTTTTTTTAAATGTTGCTTTGGCAGCAAATGCCACCACACACTCATTTCAAAAGGCACCCTGCCAGCAGGACTTCTGCCTGAAATGTTGAACTACTATTAGAGTTTGGTGTAACCTCACTCCCTCACAAATTGTGGTTGGCTCTGTTTCTTATGGCAGCCATTTTGTGGTTGGCTCCACCTCCTGTGGCAGCCATTTTGAAGTTGTGCCCATCACCCTGTGTCAGAATTCCAAAGCTGCCCACAGGCACTGGCAATAATTTTGAATCTTGGCCAGTCAGAAGATCAGTACTTTGGAGCTATGCTCAGGGCTGCTCTTAACACTAGTTCTGAACTAAAAGTACAAAATACTTTTTACTCAAAAACTCATCAGTCGTGAAGCACATGTAAACCACTCTCCCCTTTGAAATTCATTAAAGCATTGATTGGGAAATAGGTCCTTCGTGATGTGTGTTTTAAAACAAGGATTTACTTGCATCTACATCTTTACAACTGATGCAGTACACACAATTTATATAAGTCTCAGTGCCTGTGTGTAAAATATATCGGGGTCTTGTGGCACCCAAGACAAACAAGTCATTAGTCTACCACTAGCGTTTGCAGATTCCAACCCAGTCTGTCCATATGCGTCTGACAATGCAGGCTCTAGCCCACAAAAGGTTATGCTGACTTTCAAGGTGCCATGAAAAGTCTGATTTATTTTTTTCTGCGACAGACTAACACAGCTGCCCATCTATGTATAGAAAAGTAGTGTGAGGTGATGTCCTCAGTTCAGAAGCTACCCACTATATTCTTGCAGTACTCTGACCTGAGTGGTGTTCAATGGCTGTCAGTGGCATTTCCAGCCTTGATGGAACAGAAACACCCCATTCAAGGCCAAACTTTTCATCACCACCTCATTTTCATCAAATGATAAATTAAAAGTGTTTCCTCTGCACTTAAGCCATAAGTAAAGTAACTTTAACAGATGCATTGTGGGAGTCTCAAAATGTCTTTCCTGTTTGGAAAAGCAATTTTCCATACTGTATGGAAAAAAATACTAAAAAACCCCTAAATCTCCCAGACGTCCAAACTGACAGCTTAATCACACTTCCCCCCATATATATGATATACCAGACATTTGTCTTTGCCTCCAACCAACCTCCTAGAGCTGCTGATACAGCAATGCTAGGAAATCTTTTGGAGATACGGTTGCATACACAGCTACTGATGTTTCGGCCTGAAGAATACAAGATATGAAGGCTTGTGTCCATTATTTCTGTCTTCTCTGAAGCATTTTAACAACCCATGTGAACATCACATACCTCACACACACGCACTAGCCGCGATGGAGCTGGACAAACAATATACAGATGTATATTGAGCTGCATGGTTCAGTGAAGAGCTTTTACTGCACCGATCCCCAGTTGGCCCTCAACAGTGAGCAAGTGCTATTGGGTACCCTGGACTAGGCTTGCCACCTGCCCTCCCCCAGCAGATGTTTGCTTGCTAATCCACTCACTTGCCCACCAATGCTGCTTGGCATGATGGGAGACAGGGGAGGAACTGTGTCCAGATCCAGAAGTGATGGACAATGTGATGGAATACCCCCCCCCCCATATAATGGTCATTACTATAGAGATTTGGGGGATTCCTACAGTATTGCCTGGAAATGATATCACTTGCAGGTTTGCATGCACTTCCCCACTTTCTCCCACTGTGATGATCACAAGGCCTAGCATCCCAAGTATGGCTCCTGCTACCTGCTTGTATAGTAAGTTTACGGAACAACTTTGGCTGCTGCAGAGCCATGACTGATGACAAGGTGCTGAATTTTAAAATTCAGATACTTAGTATGTTCTGGTAACATGGCCGAGTATGATACTTGTTAATCTTTAAGTACCTGCAGTGCTTCCAACTGGTCGTGGCCGTGCTACTGATGGCATTTCCTCTGAGTAGATCCCTCTGCTGGAATACTGCACGTCAGGTGCCTGCTGATCTGGATGTATTAATTCAACAGGTGGAAGAAAACTCGAACCAACGTTTTGCCTGTAAGCAGAGAAACAATGCAACGAAACATCTTAATGACCAACCTGTTTCCTAAGAAAACAGCATCTGTGTATCGTGCCACCTGTCTGCTCCATGAGACCAACTCTTCTCCCACCCACTGCCCCACAGAATGGGTATCCTCCATAGTACCTTACCATGCTAAAACTGTCATATGGGTACTTTGTGTGCATTACAGTCTCTATTTCAATCAATCAGTCTTTATTGCATTAGCAAAGAAAAGCCACAGCATCAATACTGAATAAGGTGGAGATCCCACCAAAATAAAATTAAAAATGAGAAAACATAATAACTTAAAAATTAAACATTTTCCAATTAGTATTAAAATACAAACACAAAATCATCATTAAAATTGTACATCTAAAAGTAAGCGAGAAAGACCTTACAATCCAGAGACAAATAAAAAATGACAAATAACAATTGACCCAGAGTGAAGCAGTCACGGGTCAGACATACTATGGTCAGCATGCCCCATCATCTTTTTATCCATAATGGTGGCAGCAAATCTTGCCATTTGGAGAGTAATGAATTTTTCTCTGTCAGTAATATAACTAATTTCTCCTGACCTGACCTTCCTGGGAAATGGGATTTTATGGTCTGCAAAAAGGTTCAACCTCATTTCTTGTATGTTGAAATGTGACATGGGATAGATCCTCAATAGACTTTTGATCACAGGAACATTAAAACAGCCTTCCAAGACTGTGAGAGGTAAAATATCTAGGTGTGCCCTGGTAAAGGCCTTTCTGTACTTGCAATTTCTTAAACTGGTAAAGTACACTGAAAGAGTCAGGGGAGACGTTCTCAAGTTGCCTATGAGACCTACTTTGGTTTGAGCACTCTGATCTAGCAATCTTTGTTTTATGAGTAGCTTGGCTGCATGGAACCCAAGAGTCCGCCAAGTATTCTACCGGGACACCAATCTCAACACAGAACTGTGCCATGTGTTATCCTTCATCTCACCATATGCCAAGGTCAAAAGGCCAGGGGATGTACAGAAGATGATCTTCAGCCAGTAATTAATGGTTGTTTTATAAACTAGAGTTGTTACTGAAGGTAGAGATAATTCTATACTAACCACAGCTGAAGGTGTTGATGGCGAAACAGCGAAATTTAGAAATTTTGAGAGATTTCTAAAGACTGGAGATTTCCAAAGCCCCATATCAGTGCTCCATACAGAAGTTGGGGCAGTAACTTTATTTTGTAAATTTCTATAGTTGGAGGAATCAGGCAGCCTCCTCTCCTCCTATAAAATCTAAGAAGACCAAGGACGGCTTTTTAGAGAGTCTCTATTTTAGTCTTAACTATCGGGTTAGAAGAGGATGACTCTTTTAGGGCAACATACCCCTTAGCTTTTTAAGACTGTCAGAGGAAAGAGAAGTGTGCTGTACCATTACCACAGTAGCAACTGGAGTGGATTTCAGCACAGGTAAGGGCTGTCCCTCAATAATAGCTTGAATCCTTTTGAAAAGATTTTCACAGGTTCCTCCGCTCCTGCGGTAATCCTCCAGTTCCTCTAACAAGCTGCTCCTGAGGATCTCCTGTCCCTCAGGGGCAACATTTTGGCTGACATTTTAGGCCTTTACGACAGAGAAATTTTACATGGGATCCAACCCACTGTTTGCAAACTCTGAACAGTACACACTTGAACATTAAAAAAAACCCAACTGGTTAGTGGATAACAAAACATGCAGCCAGTACAGGAGCAATATCAATCACCTTGAAGAAAATAAAGAAAACATAGAGGCAGAGCTTTTAGATCAAGCAGGATCTTAACCCTCAACACAAATCTGCAAAATTAAACACAGAAGTGAATGTAAATTCTTCCAGTTCAATTGTTATGACATTCCCAGTGACCAGCATTGCTGCAGTATAGGTGACAGATTCTAAACAACGTTTACAATTATTGCTTTTGGATTTATCAGTAAACCCCAGTCATTTTAAGAGTCCCTAGAGAGAGAGAAAGAAACCAGTCAAAAGCTTGGACTCAGCCTGGTTTGCCACCATCATTGGGGCATTTCTACCAGTAGAAGGGGAGAAGAGAGACTTGTACCAATTTCCTCCTGCTGCAGACTTCACAGTACCCCTAGCAGTGGCTTGTAACCAATGAAACTGGAACTAACGGCATACAGTATTTTCATGCATTCCTCTCCCCCTGCAGAAAGGGGTGGGGGGAGAAAGAACAATTTCTCCTCTGAAACCCCCTATAGCACATATTCAGGGAAATGTTTTACTTGCTTGTGTCTTAATATTGTCGTTGTTAATTGTAAGCTGCCTCGAGCAGTACTCTGAAAAGGTGGCATAAGAATGTTGAGTAAATAAATAATAAATATACCACCATCTGAGGATTCCTTTTCTTTTCCCATAAGGTATCCTCAGGTATACCTTAGAACAGTGGTTCCCACAAGTCCCAATTTTCTTGGCATTGTGACCCACTAAAAAGAAAAAAGAAACAGCCTGCACAAATTTTAAAAACTGCAAAAACCTGGGACCCCCCCTCCTTCACCAGCTTCATGACCCACTTTAGGGTTGGCCAGCATATAGAAAAAAGCCAGGGACATGCTATATCTCATAGAATATGCAAAAGTTCACATGAAATAGATGAAAATACAAATATAACAAAAAGGTACAACAATATATAAATGCAAACAGTGAAATATGTAGCCAAATAACGAAGGCTCCGGATTCTTCTCTTCGTTTCGTGAATGTCACTTCATCAGAAGTAAGTATCCTTGACTACAAAGTAGAATACAGTATAATTTATATTCTATAACATATATCCTAAACAATGTATAAAGCTAATGTGAATTGGACCCTGAGAAACCAATGATAAAATATTATATCACAATCTTGTTGTCCTTATTTCTTTTCATGATGTAGAAAAATAAATTTTACAAATCTGTAACAATATTAAAACGTTAACGTATGGAAATAACCTCATAGAAATACAATACATCATGTTACAATAATTTATAATGATCGATAATAATTTATACACTCACCAAGCGTCTTGTACAATTTCACATAGTCATCAAAAATCTCAAAATTGCACAGAAACCTCACCTGTGACACCTGCTAATTACAAAAAGCAAGAGAAATCCATTTCATTATTTAGAACATAGGGACTAATGGTATGCAGCTTGTGTATCCAATATGCTTGGTTTCCCACTTCCTCGAGCACCAACATGATTGCAACAGCTTTACTTTTGTTGTTTTGGAAGTCTTTAATAATGACCCTTTTATCATAATGGATACTAAAAAAATGCTACTTAGATGTGAAGCATATTGGATACACAAAGCTGCATACCATTAGTCCCTATGGTCTAAATAATGAATTTGTACAAGATGCTTGGTGAGTGTATAAATTATTATAGATCATTACAAATTATTGTAACATGATGTATTGTATTTCTATGAGGTTATTTCCATACATTAATGTTTTAATATTGTTACAGATTTCTAAAATTGATTTTTCTACATCGTGAAAAGAAATAAGGACATCAAGATTGTGGTATAATATTTTATCATTGGTTTCTCAGGGTCCAATTCACATTAGCTATATACATTGTTTAGGATATATGTTATAGAATATAAATTAGGCTGTATTCTACTTTGTAGTCAAGAATACTTACTTCTGATGAAGTGACATTCACAAAATGAAGAGAAGAATCCGGAGCCTTCGTTATTTGGCTACCTGTTGCACTGTTTGCATTTATATATTGTTGTACTTTCTTGTTATATTTGTATTTTCATCTATTTCACGTAAACTTTTGCATATTCTGTGACATATAGCATTTCCCTGATTTTTTTCTATATGCTATTTTACCTTACAAGCTAGGAGGTCTCTTATTTTGCTATCCACTTTAGGGTTGGGACATGTTGCCTTAGGAGATATTAAGATAGTGTGATAACTAATAATAATTCAGTGCTAGACATAGGAATTTATTAAATAAGTGTATTTATTAAGATTTACATGAGAAAACAAACGACATTAATATATATATATATCTACACACACACATATACAATGTTGATATACAGTAACCTTTCTATTTCCATCACACCTGTATCCACAGCACACACTCAGTTAACTAAGCTTTCCAGGTCTGATTTTCTTAACACCTTTTCCTTCCCTCTTTTCCCAACTTCCTCCCTTTGCTCAACTGCTTCTGACTGACCCTAGGAGATTCTAATGGACTAACTAGTTTTCTTCACCTGTAGAATGGCTAAACTTCCACCAAGCCAGCTTCAGCTTCCCATCTTGAACAATCATAGGCAAGCCTAGCAGTAACCAACCACCTTCTTCTGAACTCAGAATCTGAACTGCATCTTTCTCATTCCTTTTTAACTTTAAACAAACAGTAAAATTCTCATGTTGTTATATCCCCTACCTATTTATTTATTTATTGGATTTATAGCCCTCCTTCCCCTGTACAACAGGGCTCAGAGTGGATAACAACAATGGTAACATAATAGCAACCAATTAAAATAAGATGGTAACAACAATTTAGAATTAAAAACAGCTCTTAACTAACAGTTAGTACAATGGCCCATAAAAAGGAAGGACAACATAGTGCCCCTTATCCGAATGAGAGTAATATTATACATATTAAATAAATAAGGAATTACAAGAGATGGGAAGGGACGGGGGAGAAAAGGGGTGAAGAGGGGGTCAGTTTTGATGGTAGCTGTCATTGTCCTCACCCCTAAGCCTGGAGGAACATCTCAGTCTTACAGGCCCTGTGGAATTGTGTCAGGTCTTCCAGGGAATGGATCTCACTCAGCAGGGAGTTCCACAAGGTCGAGGCCAGGGCTGAAAAAGCCCTGGTTCTGGCTCAGGACAGCCGAATATTTTTCGGACCGGGGATCACTAGTACATTCTCATTCATTGAGTGTAATGCTCTTTGGGAAATATACCTGTGTGGCTATTTATCCACTCAGGTCCTGCAATCCCAGGAATAATCTTTCTGGGGTTTGGAAGGTGCAGAGATAAATGAGAGAAAGTCAATGTCCCAGTAATGTTTCATCGGATACAAGTCACTGCTACTGGGGGAAACCTGATCCTCAGGGCAGTGCTGGGTACAAGAGACTGCAGCAGGCTGTAGCTAGAGTTAGGAATGTTTGATCCTTTCATTGAGCTCCACTAATGTTACTCTGGATCCAAGCCAAAATCTGAAAACATCAAATTTTGGCATTGTGGGAAACAAACAAGGAAAAATATTGACCAAATTTTCACCTTACTGTCCCTGCTATGCATGCCCCGATGCAAGTTTTAGCAATTCACGATAAACATTCTCCACCTCCCCACCAATGCTCCCTCTAAGCTGTGAAGTCATGTGAGCAAAAATCCTACTTTGTGAGCTGCTGGCATTAAAGTTGTGAGCGAGTGGTTTGGCTATGGCATGAATTAGTTTGCTCTGGAGCCATCCTTCCTGAGCTAAGGCAAAAATGTGTGAGCCGGAGGCTAAAAAACTGTGAGCTAGGACACAATAACTCAGCTTAGAGGGAACACTGCTCCCCACCAACTATATTTTTGAACAGCCCTAGAAACATGCACATTTATAACTGACTGTCTGCAATATATATATGTGCCATTTGGGAAAACATGAAATAACACAATATATATGAAGCTGCCTTATACTGACTGAGACCATTGGCCATCAAGGTAAGTAATTTGTACTCAAGATTGGCAGTGGCTCTTCAGGGTTTTAGACAGAGGTTTTTCACATCACCTACTGCCTGGTCCTATTTTAACTGGAGGTGTGAGGGACTGAACCTGGGACTTCGTACAAGTAGATAATCTATCACTGAGCCACAGCCCCTTCCCAAATAGAGTACAATACACATGAAGCTGCCTTATATACTGAATTAGACCATCAGTCCCATCAAAGTCTACTGTCTATTCAGACTGGCAGCAGCTCTCCAGGATCTCAGTTAGAGGTCTTTCATGTCACCTACTACCTGATCCTTAACTAGAGATGCCAGGGATTGAACCTGGGACCTTCTGCATGCCAAACAGATGCTCTACCAGTGAGTCGCAGCCTTCGCCTGCAGTATGAGCACATAGTTTGAACTCTGAAAATGTAAAAAAAGTTTACCATTTCCTCAAATTGTGTTACTGCTTGCACGATTTGAAAGTTTAGACGTAGAATATTAGTTTCTAAAATATGGCCTTGCACTGTTCTCAGGACAGCACCCCCCTGTTACCATACTAGAAAGAAGGTATATGAGGTATAAGGTATGCAGGCCAGCCCACCGAAAACCTTGATTAAATTATTGAGAAGAAAAGGAACAATCTGTTTTTCCAGTCACCGTTCCAAGAACTGGCTATTTAAACCACTTTGCTGTGACACTAATAATAGTTCAGTGCCATAAAGGTAAAGGTTCCCTTGCTCGAAAGCCAGTCGAATCCGACTCTAGGGTTGCGGTGCTCATCTCCGTTTCCAAGCCGAAGAGCCAGCGCTGTCCGAAGACGTTTCCGTGGTCATGTGGCCGGCATGACTAAACACCAAGGTGCACGGAACGCTGTTACCTCCCCACTGAAGTGGTACCTATTTATCTACTTGCAATTTCTTGCTTTCGAGCTGCTAGGTTGGCAGGAGCTGGAACTAGAGACGGGAGCTCACTCCGTCATGCAGCACACTCGGGTCTCGAACTGCTGAACTACCGACCTTCCACAGCCTGCAGTTCAGCGTCTTAACCACTTGAGCCACCGCAGCCATAGCAAACAGGACCCACTGTAACTCTCCCCACCCCCCAATCATTTCAAACAGCCTTGCGTACAAGCCTCATAGAAATGGGGGACAGTGAGAGCATCAAAGAGGCCTTTATTCTTTAATGACTTTATGAGATTCTTTACTGCATCTCTTTAGGGATGAGGAATTCATTTGTAACTCAAGAAAACCCAGCGCTGCCTGAACTGAAGGTAATTGCCATCTACAAAGCAAGAGAGTCTCACTCAGCTATATGAAGGCCAAAAAGCGAATACATTGTGGATTTGATGCTGGCTGTTGTTGTTCTTTACTGTTTGGCTGTCCCTTCAACTGCCTTTTTTTTTTTTGGCAGAGAAGCAGCTTATAAATACTTGAAGACCAGTCAAATAAATCACAGAGTTTCATAGCAATCCTGTTGGGGTCTATTTGTCCCCTCCCTCCTAGCTTCTGCTGCTCCATTTTTCTCTCACTCTTCCTGGCAATGTCTAATTTTATCCAAGAGGTGAAAAAGTGAAGTCATTGTGTGGTGCCTTCCCCTTTCCTGGCTCAGATCACTGGCTGTAGATAGTGGGGGGGGGGGGCAGGAGAACATCTTGCAGCATGACATCATGTCACCCACTGTGCTGAAACCAGACATTACAGAGAAGAGAAGGAAACACAGAGGACTGTTGACCCACATTTCTTATAATACTAACAGAGAGAGAAAAGTCAGAGAACTACCTTTGTAGCAGGCCTGGTGCTGTTGGAGGAGTCATCCCAAATTCCATGTATCTCTAGAAGAAGATCATGGTATTAAAACACAACAAAAACAAGTGTCCTTTTTAAGCATCTTTAGATCTACAATAGTAAGAGATTAATCTGATTTATACACAGGAATGTATGCTAAATTAAGTGAGAATTTAATTTAAGGTTTGGGGGAGAATTTTATAAATAAATATGAATTATGTTAGTCTTCTGGTTTTATATGATGAGGAGTCACTATGGTGGACCCATACATTTCACAAGAATGGGGGGATTTGCAGGACTCCTGGAATTATGCCTCTTAGTTCACAGCATCCAGATATGGGTACTTTCCCACTTATAGAATAAACCAGTGGCTATCAACCTGTCTTCTAAACAGCAGCTTCCCCTCCTCACAATATTAATCAAAGAACAATTCAGCCATAGAACACATAATGCCAAAAAATCACTGACACTCATTCGTGTAAATTGTTCACAGCCAGTTTCGTGGGCATGCTCAGGCAAGGAACTGCTGGTGAGTCCTGTTAACCATTTTAGGCAAGAGCAAGGGGGAAAGAATAAACTTAACACATAAAGCTGTCTCATGCTTTATTGTATTTATTTACTTCGTTTACACCCTGCCTTTCTCCTCAATGGGGAACTAAAGCAGCTTACATTCTTCTCCTCTCCTCCATTTTATCGTCGTGACAACCTTGGGAGGCAGGTTAGGTTGAGACTGTGTGACTGGCCCAACGTTACCCAGCAAGCTACATGGTAGACTGGGGATCTGAACCCGGGTGAACCTTGTAAGCTGCTTTGGCTCCTCATTGGGGAGAAATGTGAGGTATAAATATATCTAAATACATAAATAAAATAGAACTCCTCAGTGGATCCGCTGTTGACATCAGAACATGGCAACTACCCCCCTGTGTGGTCTCAGGAGACTGGCTGGACACTTGGGAATGGCTAGGGACAATCCTTAAAGTGTGCAGGGGGAAAGGTGGAGGGGGGACACTGGACTAGATAGATCCAGAAAGGCTTGTTTTATGGTTTTAATCCTCTTACACAGGGGCTTGATGAAGCGCAGGGGTGAGCCACTGTAAGCAGAATTGGCTTGTTTTTGTATCACCACCACATACAGTCATGTTCTCTGCATTGTGGCCACTGCATAAAAGTAGACTGTCACAATCCAGGATGGTCAAAGTGCCAAGACCTGCAAAGGACCTTGAACTCCAGCAAAGCAGCAATGAAATGTTTATGCAAGCTCAGGAAGGGTTCTGGCTTTGTTTTCTACAGAGATGTATTATAAAGATGCAGCGCAGCACTGCATGAGAATGCTATCCACCAGCAAGCCAGTCAAAAGACGTACACAGCAATGCTAATGTTCTCTGCTCCGTAAGCTAATAAAACAGGGACCTGGCTCAAGGTGGAGGCCACCTTGTTTTGTAGATTCTGGGGTGCCCAGTGAGCTTTGAATAATACTTTCCAGATATAAAACCTGTAATCAAAAGTGGCTGGGGTTGTTTTATTTTTGTCTTGCTGAGCACAGCTATACCCATTCTGCCCCCTCCACGTTGCCCAATTAACTCTGGCAGTGTCCTCAATCAGTGTTTTGACTGTAGGGTTTTTTCCTATTTATCTATTGCACTTTCATTAATGCCAGATGTAGATGAAAGACTAGGAGGCTTTAAGATGGGATGTCAAGCGGTCACTTTCCCTTCACATTACACAAATTGTACAATTATTTTTACCCCACCCTGAATCTTTGGAATACCATGGGTTACAAACATAAGCAAGCAAATGAATAAATAAAACAACTGAAAGCACAGCAAACAGCAACAGATGCTAGGCATTTCTGCAACCTTTAAAACTGCACCACTGCGGTCTTGAAATGGCTGCTTACTGTGTGTGTCGGGCCATATGGAGACCCCCACTGGCTGCCTGAGGTCTCTCTTGCTGCTCGGACAGGTGTGTTGTTTGTTGGCTGTCCCCCTGAGCCTCCAGGGTGCGTGATGGCAGCAGAACTGGTGGTTTGGCTACTGGGGGCCACCAGGGCAAAGGCATCATCCAAGAGAGAATGCATTGTCTGCCGGGCCTCTTCAATGGAGGGCTGAGGAGGGGTGTACTGAGATGGGTGCGGGGGCAGGCCTGAGTACTTCCCCAGCTCAGTC
>NW_015173130.1:62196-69718 GCF_001447785.1 Gekko japonicus
TCAGCTAAGTGAGACCACTACTTTAGCAGCAGTAAACATTCCACTACCTAAGGATAAAACCAAACAGGTTAAGCACTTGTGAAAGTGTTTTTCCTCTCACAAAGGGGAGACTTAAGTTGCTGACAAGGTGTGGAAGGGATTGGATTAAATACCCTGTCCTCCAGCAACTCTTCATCGGTCTTCAAACCAGCCATGTGGGCTTAGAAACACCCCCCCCCCAAATCTGTGAGACAAGATCCTAATCACTCTTCTCATGTGTTGTTTGAAACGAGGCAGATTAACTTGCTACAGTGGTGATATTTGTAGGTCATATTTTTCACAGTTCATATCTACAGAGATTAGCTCATCAACAATACTTCCTCATCTGGAGCAGGCAGGTGGTGGATTACTACATATCCCAGAACAAGTGCAATCACCTATTTTGCACATTATACTAATCTTGGGCCCGCACCTTTTCTACACGGAAGTGAAGTCTGAAGTACTGTATGTGCAAGGGGTTTCCCCCTCCCCCAAAGGGGAGGCATGCAAACAAATGAAAATCCCCTGAATAAAGTCTCTAGGTCAGAGAACTTCATTTACTTCAAGCTGAGGACCAATTCGCACATCTGCATGCCTGTGGGAACGTGATCGATCCAGTCTCTGCCTTGGCCTCAGACTTCCAAGTTGGGTCTGCTAACACTGTTTTGGATGGGTTTGCCCTGTGAATTAACCCTCAAGCCTACAAAGCCACCTTCTCAAGCAGCTGATTACACTTGCCCTGTTTAGTATTAAATGAATTCAAGACAGGGCTGTAAACAAGGTAGCTCAAAATGCCTCTGGAAAACCAGAGATAGTTTTGCATAATCATTCTTTGCATTATGCAGATTCAAGACAGCAACACTACTTGCTTCTAGAGAAGCAGATGTCTTCGCTCCACCCTACAATTTATCATAAAGTGCTGCTCTCCCCACCCACCCCTAAAAGCCAAACGTACAATGTATGCAGAGTTGTTAACTCCTGGAGGCCTCTTGTAGGTCCCATCACTGTCAGTAGTGATCAACCTGTCCTTGTCTGCATCCATCGGGCTTCCATTTAGCTGATGTCTCCGGCGTTGCCTTGGGGACCGTTTAGCCCGTGAACTACAAAGACATTGAAAAAAAGTTAAAACCTGTTTTCCAACTTACTAGGATAGGCCTTCAAAACTGGAACTGTGGGTCCCTGCTGCACCAAGCCTTTTCTTAATATGTTTGAGAGGCGTAGTGGTGTAGTGGTTAGAGTGTCGGACTGGGATCTGGGAGACCCAGGTTCGAGTCCCTGCTCAGCCATGGAAGTTCACCGGATGACCTTCGGCCAGTCATACACTCTCAGCCTAACCTACCTCACACGGCTGTAGTAGTGAGGATAAAGAATGGTGTGAGTCACCCAGCGGAGAGAAATGCAAGTTTATAAATGAAGATAACAATAACATGAGCATACTACAGAGTCTGTAGAGTCTGAATCACACAAAAGCCTCTCTGAGTTGGTAATATAGTAATCTTAGAGGGGCAAACTTGAACAAAATGAGAGAGAAAGAAAAATCCTACACCGTTGTTGCTGGTGTGAGTCACCCAGCGGAGAGAAATGCAGGTTTATAAATGAAGATAACAACAACATGAGCATACTACAGAGTCTGTAGAGTCTGAATCACACAAAAGCCTGTCTGAGTTGGTAATATAGTAATCTTAGAGGGGTAAACTTGAACAAAATGAGAGAGAAAGAAAAATCCTGCACCGTTGTTGCTGTTTTTTTCATTTGGTTCCATCCAATGGGCCCACAATGTAGCTTATGATATCATGGGGGGGGGGGTGGGTTTGATGGCATCTAAAACTGTCTGAGTTAAATCTAACAACAACTGGCTCAAAACTACTCAAATGTGTACACAACATGGCCAAAAGAGGAACAGCAAACAGATTAAAATTATACTAAAACAGTCTTGACATGTTTCCGGAAGACTGGTGGTGAGGTTAAGCACACAGAGGAGGCTGTTCCTGCAAAGCCCTTCTCCTAGGAGATGCCAACCATGACACAAGCAAGGAAGGCATGCAGCGAGATCTTCATGCCCCACTGAGATTTCTTTATGGGACAAAGTACTCTCTGAGATACTGTGAAAACACTGCCCAGGAGGGGCCCGTTAAAAACAACAAATACTAAATTCTTACTCCTCAGAGCCCAGGATCTCATGCACACTGCTATGCATAATTCTTTCCACCTTTTGCAAATGAAGATGATTGCTGTAAACATAAACCTTAGCTGACCTTATAAATCTAAATGACAGCATAGTTTGCACACTTCCACATGCACAGAGAATGGTCTCCGTCTCCAGCTCTATATCATTGTTACCTCTTCCTGGGCTCTATGAAGACAGTCGGCATATTGCCTCCAGGGTCCAAGATCTTGTCTATCTGCATCTGTGCCTTGCGGTACATTCTCTGCTGCTCTTTGGTGTCGATGATAATCATGTCATCTACAATCGGAAACTCGTAATGTCCTTTGCGCTTGGCTCGAAGTCGGATCTTGTTGCGGTGATGCTCTATTTCAGATTTATGCCTCAGGGCTGTTTGGATCTTTAAAATAAAAACAAAAGCATTATAAATATACTCTAGAACACAAAACGTTTCTCAGTTCTGTGGCAGAGGATTGTGTGGAAGGGGAGAAACGTAAGATGATAAATGTTAAAAGCACACGTCTCAATAACACCCTGATGTCTCGGTCTCCAGACTATAATTCACCAGCAGAATTTCCAGGTAGAAGAATGATTGCGCACAGCATGATGATTAACAGAGCAAGGGCAATTAGAGAGAGAGTGCAGAGTGTGAATAAAAATGCATGACAAATAGCAAATTATATCTCATGCAGGCTGCCATAAAATTGAACAGCAGCAAGAAAATGAGAAGGGAACCAGATTTTAGTATCTGCTTGTATGGCAGAACTGAAACTTGGGAGGCACACCTAAAGTTTACACAGGAATAAATTTAGTGTATAGTGTACTATCTGCCTCAACAGAGCTTACTCCATGTATTTCTGTATAAGTTACTGCTCTGGACAAGCCTCCTTTGAATGCAGATAATTCTACTACATCTCTGTGTTGGGAGTGAATGAATGATACAATCATGCATGGGTGTGGCAGAATCACTTACCCCAGAAGAGGCCGAGTGGAAGGTCAGATCAGTGAATCATACAGAGGCACAGTACGTGTTTCCTGTGTCCTGTTTGTGGTTCCTCCAGTCATCAATGTCTAGGTTTTTAAAAGGGGGCTATGAACTTTCCCCCTTTCCTTAAGATATTTCCTATTGTAATTTGGTTAATGGGTCTTTTCCAAGAACAGAGGAATGCATATTATCAGGCAAGCCATTATCTTTAGATATATTGGCACTGAGCTTATGCTCTGTTGGCTGCCCTCCAACTCTGAACCCCAGTCACACATGCACAAATGTACATATATATTTGCCTCGGTCTGCAAGGCCTTACAAGTGTGGGGACTCAAATGCCATACGAGTTTCTTAGCCCACAAGGTCTTGTGGAAATGAATGGGAAGCTAATGCAAAATTGTTAAATCAATGTAGCTGGAGAAACAAACAAATGGAGAGACTATTCATATAGCTGCACTGATCTCTTATCTTTCCTATGCATGCGCCCCTGTCATTTTGTACTCTCTCTCTTTCCTCTCATCCAGAGCAATTTTGCCAAAACTGCTGCTGCTGGGAGCAAGGGAGAAGCATGCTACTCTGTGACCCACAGCTCTGACATCTACTAGCAAGTGTTCTCATATTTTCTACCCCAGGTTGATGAGGAATGCACAGTGGTGGCACAGTGGGTATATCCCACTGTCTTAACATCTGAACTGTGTTAGTTCGAGCCCCGCGCTGGTGTGAGCAGCCAGCCTGTTGTCCCCAGCTCATCGTCCATACAGCGATTCAAAAGCTTCGGCGAGTAGATAAAATGGGAACCACTCCTTAGAGAGGGTGGGCACACCAATCTCCCTTGTGGGAGGGTGTTAGCTGACGGCCAGACGTCCTGGTCGAGGTTCGGAAAAGGCAAAAAAACCTTCTTGGCTACAAAGAATCCCTGCAGTGGATGTTCTGGCCAGGCGGTGGCAGTGTGGCGATTGACATACGGGTCCTGAAGCCTGGTCAACAAGCATTCGTGCGGAAAACGACGGAGCCAAGCCAGTAGACGTCTACACCGGGCAGTGACGGCGTGTGCAATTAAATGAATATATGTTGTCTTCCCTATCCCCTACAAACATTGTTAGTCATAAGAACATAAGAACATAAGAGACGCCAATGTTGGATCAGGCCAAAGGCCCATCCAGTCTGTGTCACACAGTGGCCAGAAATACCAGTGCCATCAGGAGGTCCACCAGTGTCTATATTGAATAACTGTACATCGCTTTGAGCCCACTGGGGAAAGCGATTAATAAATGGAAAGTATTATTATTATTATTATTATTATCATCATCATCATCATCATCATCATCATCATCATCATCATCATCAAAGGTTTTCTAGAAGCTAGAACACAGAGAAGTAGTTTAGTTGGAAATGGGAGTGTCTATGACCTTTGAGGCGCCTTAACAAAACTCTAGATCAAGGGTGTCAAACATAAGGCCCAGGGGCCAGAACCAGCCTTCCCAGGCCTCTTACCCAGACTGCAAACAACTGGTATGTATGGAAATGTAAGGTACTCCCCCTTTTATGGTATCTCCTGGAAAAAAAACTAGTCTTGATTAAATACATTTATTGGGGCTTTTGTGGGCTCCCCAGTAAATCAATTGCTTTCACTGCTAGAAATCAATTGCTTTTGTTTGTATTTTGAGTAAAAATTAATATTGTTTATTTGGTTTGTCTGTGTCCTTTATGAAGTCTATATCTCTGGTACCCGATGTTACATTTTATGGCATACATGGCCCAGCACAACAAAATGACATTTATTTCTGATCCGACCCTTGTAACAAATGAGTTTGACACCTCTGCTCTAGATTCTTCAACTTCTACAGGCCAAGGCCTATGTCAGTTTTATACCAATTTAACCATCATGCCATTTTCTCAAAGAATCCTGGGAACTTGGTAAGAACCTCTGTTAATAACTCCCTCTCCCCAGGGAATCCTAGGAACTGCAGTTCTTTGAGGGGAGCTAGGAATGTCTATTCAACCAGGTTATACATATATTCTGTGGGAAGCTTATAGTCTCTCCAACTCAACTCTTCATAAAATGCATTACCTCCTTGTTAATTTTGTTGGTCTCTGCTACTCGGTCAGACAGTGGTTGGTTCTGAACTGGAGGTGCTGCAATGGGCTGCATGGCAATCAACTGGATCTTGTTGGGGACTCTCCTGCTGACTTCTGAGGATCGTGACATTCTGTCCACGTGCTCAAAGATGGAGGCTGAGGAGTGTTGCTCTGTTCCATTACTCAACTGTGGAGGGCCTGATTTAAAAAAACAAATGTAAGGTAGAGATCACTGTCACTCTAATAATATTAAAGACCCAGGGTATAAGTGGAGGAAGAAAACCTTGCTGAAGCTAAGTCTAGGTTGTTTTGATGGAAGCTTTATATTTCATTTCTAACTTTATTGGCATAAAAGATGCTGATAAATTACTATCAAGAATAAATACAAAGGTCTGATAGATGATAAGAACAGAGACGTAAAACAGTTAATTAAGATAGTGACCAATAATACAGATCAAGTATGTATTTAAATTAATAAAACATAAGAAATAAATAGGAAAAATAGGTGTCCAACAATTAAGATACATTTTCATTTTATAAACTTCAGCTAAAATTTGGCAACATATGTAGTGATTTGAGAGGTGACATCTTCTAAAAGATAAATTAAACTGTTTCCCTTAATGAAGACACTATGCTGGAAGTATTTAGACAGAAATTGTTTACATTATAAAGCAAGGAGGGGACACTCTAAAATGATATGGAATAAAGAATCAAGAGTACCTAATTCACATGGACAAAACCTATTTTGAGAAGGTATTTGCCTAAATCTACTAAAAAGGACTACCGATGGAAAAGCATTTAAACGGGCCAAAGTAAAGGCTCAGCGCTGGAATGGGGAATCCCATTCCACGCCTTTGATATATACCTAAATTAGCTGCAGAACAGACAGGGGGTGCGAAGGGAACACTTTTTGGAATTCATGATCCATAAGCATTAGTTGAATTATTCTTAAAATATATGATTTGTCGCATAAAAGAAAGGAATCTACCACAATCCCTTGAAGTTTGTTAATGAATATAGAAAACCAAACAGTGCTGTGTTGATCTTTCATTAAGTGGGATAATAAGCTTCCGGGTTCAGATCTAAAATGAATTTTTAACCAGTATTTGAAAGCCATAATCCAAACCCTAGTTTCCAAAAGGTAAAGACCCAACTCCGCACATATAGATGAATGGGGAACACATTTGGGAACTCCCTCATAATCTGCAGAAAGAAGCATGATTGTACCTCCTCCATGCAAAAATTAAAGGCTTTAATTCACAAGGAGGGAGATTTTTTGCATTATAGATTTTCAAGGCTGCTGAGATGAACTGATGACCTCCTAAAAACTAAAACTTTTTAATTTGCGCCAGAAAGCATTTCACTAAGTTTATAGTTCTGTTATGGTGCTCTGGCCATCCAAGGATGTAATGCCAGGTACTCTGTGGAGGGCCTGAATTAGAAGGACAAAAGCAAGGTAGAAATCACTGCCACTCTAATAATCTTAAAGGCCCAGGGTATGAGTGGAGGATGAGAACAGCTTACTGAAGCTAAGTCTAGGTCTGGGCCATTTTGATGGAAGCTTTATATACACCTGGAATTCCATGATGGAAGAAAGGAAGGAATATTACTGTAATCTTTCTATATAATAATTGTGTTTTGGGGTGACACTTTGCAGCTCTCCCATTGGTTGTACAATGCGCTCCCTCAGCTATTGGCCCATCAGCTCCCACTCAAAAGTACTCGCGTGCCATTGGCCGGGTGCTGGGTCTGGCTCCTCTTCCCAGCGCACTCCCCCTTCAGCCACTGTGCCCTGTCAGAATTACTGGCAAACGGCTTTCTCTCTTGATGGAGGCGCTTCTCCTGCTTGCCTCCTACGTGGGACAAACTTTTCACTCAGTGGCTGTTGGTAGGTGTAACGAAATGGCAGTTACCTGTGTTTGTATGATGGCTGCCATGTGGCTGTTTGTTTAAAACGTTCCCTCATAAGGTTTAATTGAGCTGTAGTTCCAGAGAGGGGCCTGCAGGATTATCACTCACTGGGTTGAATGGGGCTTCTTCATCTGCTGGGCTACAGTTCCCAGATGCCCCAAGGCCAAAAAGTGTGGGAAAAGAGAGACCATCACAAGGGGCAGGGCAGCATCAATATAGACTCCATCCCATCCCAGGAGAAGGCAGTCTTCATCCTATGGGAGGTTAGGAAAGGCTCCTGCTGCCTGTACTGACAAGGCTGTCCAGGCCAGAAGCCACAGATGTGGGGGCGGCAGCAGAAATTCAGCCACTCCACAGTCGGCTGG
>NW_015173130.1:69819-98863 GCF_001447785.1 Gekko japonicus
TTCCCTGCACACACCCTCCAGAGGTAGAGAGTATTGTGTGTAGGCAAAGAGGATTGCGTTTAACTCCTGTTGATTTATGCCCTGATGGTTCATAGTGTGTGCTTACTCCTAAAGTTCTGCCTTATTCATTTAGTGTGTGTGTGTACTCCATAATTGTGTAAATAGTTAAATAAATTCTTTCATTTGGGCTACTAATCTGTGTTGTGCTCTGACCACATAGTCTTTCCCGCTCTGCACAATAACAAAGGGAGGGGGTAGCCCAAGGAAGCAAGTAAAGGCCAGACTAGGGGTGTGCAAAAAAAAAAAAATTGTCCCATTCAGATTCGGCCAAATCGGGCAGAATCAATTTTGGCTGGCAATAAGACTCCTGCATGTCAGTCCCATCAGTACCAGCCGATTCGGGAGTCTTTTGGCCAGCCGAAAATCAATTTCAGCCCCATTATATCCTATGGGCCATTGAAGTCAATGGTAAAAACATAGGGTATATTCTGGGGGCTGGAGGGAAGGGGGCTTGAGGGAGAGACTCCAAACTCTCAGGGTAGCTGCTGGAGCCTCTCCCCAAGATACCAACCAAGTTTCAAGAGCATTGGAACAGGGGGTCCAATTCTACAGGCCCTCAAACAGGTTACCCCTATCCCCTCCATTGTTCTCTATGGTGGGAAAAAGTTACAAGCCAGTTGGGTGTAGTGGTTAAGTGTTCGGACTCTAATCTGGGAGAACCAGGTTTGATTCCCCACTCCTCCACTTGCACCTGCTGATGTGACCTTGGGTCAGTCACAAGCTCTGGCAAAGCTGTCCTTGAAAAAGAGCAGTTTATGTCAGAGTTCTCTCAGCCCCACCCACCTCACAGGGTGTCTGTTGTGGGGAGGGGAAGGGAAAGGAGTTTGTAAGCCACTCTGAGACTCCAAGTCAAGGGCGGGGTAAAAATCCAATCTCTTCTCTTCTTCTATGTTTTCGCCATTGACTTCAATGGCCCATATAGGATATAAGGGGGGCGAATTGCCGCTGAAATTCGGCAGCAATTCGGACTTCCGGTTCACGAAGCAGCGATGGCGGACGTTCTCCCTGAGCAGCAGGAGGGCGAATCACACACCAGCAGCCTGGAGGGGTGCCACTTCAAGTGACACCCCCGCGGAGCGTTTGCGATAGGCTCCAGGCCAGAGGGCTTTGAGGGGTAGCCGATGGCATAATGCCGGAGAATTGAAGCTCCCCTCTGCCCTGATGGTCCAGTCACTGTGTGGCCTTCAGGCACAAGCTGGTTTGACTGGAACAAGCGCTGGAGATCGAGCGGAAGATCATTAAAATGCAGCGTGGTCAGAGAATCTGACCGACAATGAACGTGAGTTCTGAATAAAACAGACTTTTTAAAAGCGGATTCCCCCCCCCCCCAGTGCGGGAAGAAGCAGATGCAAAGAGGGGCGCCTTTTATGCAAATAACCGATAAACGACGCGAAGGGGGAAAAGAGGGGAGGAAAGTAGCGTGTGTGTTGTGAGAGACTTACTTGATTTTTGACATTGTGAGCAAGTTTCTCGAGTCGGGAGAAAGTGGTGGGAAGTGTAAACAAATCGGAAAAATGGCGGCCCAGCATGCAAAGTTAAAAACGAAACCGCCAGGCAGTTAGAGTCCCAAACCGGAAGAGGGTGCAGACGTCATCAAATTACTAGCAGATATGCTCAAGCCGGTGATGGAACAACTCGATGGTATTAACCAGCAACTGACTGTGATGAACAAGAACTTTGCATCTCAACAGCTCCAGCTGAATGAAACGGAAAAGAAAGTGGAGTAGGCTAATGAGAAAATTTAAGGGATGGACACCACAAATAAGAAGTTGAAGAAAAGACTGGGACAGGTGGAAACAAAGCAAAATCTTCAAGAAAACCGTGTGCTGCAACTACAGATGGAAAAAGCCACTATGATTCTCAGGTTCCAGGGAGTTCCTGAAGCAGCGAAAGAGGACCTGAGGAGGTTGCTTAGCGAGATCATCGCTCCAGTGATAGGCTCTACAGCGGATGAATTAGTAAAAGATATGGAGGTGGCCTATAGGGCATACTCCAATTATATTTTAAAAAATAGCCTACCTGGAGAAATTGTGGTCAGATTCTCAAGAAGAAAGACTAGAGATGCTATTTTAAAAGCAACATCAGCAACTCCACTGAAAATGGGAAATGTAATTATCAAGACGTTAAAAGACATTCCATTTGAAATCCGGCAAAAGAGGAAAAATTACAAAGATTTGATTGCTTTTCTTCAAACTAATGGAATAATATACAGGTGGGCGATCCCGGAAGGTGTCATTTTTAAGATCAATGATAAAAGAAAAGAAGATAGACTCCATTTTCAAGGCTAAAGAGTTTTTGCAGCATCAGCTTGGAACAGAGGAAGAGTCTGAGGAGGAAGAAACGAAATCCAGTGACTCTGCTACTTCTGGAACGGAAGAAGACTCTGCTACAGAAACGGGTGCTGGACCTGCCAAAGTTGTCTACGATTTTAGGGACAGAAAGCCGAAGTAAAGGCAGAAGGACTTGGAAATTGGCCTTTTGAAACGAAGAACACGAAGATGATCAGAAAGTTCTCTCATAACAACTAACATAGTAACATATAAACATGGAAGATGGGCAGGAACTCTACAAGTATATTGTGATACTAACACTTGTGTTTCACCACAGAAGGCAACCAAGCTTGGTTCAGACAAAGGAAGGAAACCCTTCACAGGCCTTTGTGAGGAACTCACTGTGGCCAGTCCTGACTAGGGTTGCGAGCTCCAAGTAGGGAGATTCCTGGAGATTTTCTCGTAGAGTCTATGGAAGCCCGGGTTTGGGGAGGGGAAAGGCCTCAGCTGAACAGAATGCCATAAAGCCCACCTTCCAAAGCAGTTATTTTCTCCAGGGGGGAGAGATCTGTTGCATGGAGTTCAGTTGTGATACCTGATCTTCAGGCTCCACCTGGAGGTTGGCTACCCTAGGTGTAGCAGTCAGGGCTTCAGAGCAGGGTCTGCTAGATCCAGGTTCTTGCTGTAGAAGCTGAGTGGGTGATTTTGGACCAGTCACAGACTTTCAGCCTAACCTACCTCACAGGGTTGTTGTGCAAGTCAAAAGGGGGAGAAGAGAATGATGTAAGCTGCTCTGGTCCCCATTGCAGAGAAAGACTACTTTTCCTCCTGGGGAACCATTGTTGCCAATCTCCAGGTGAGGGGTGGAGATCATTCAGCATTACAACTGATCTCCAGGAGGGAGGGCAGAAGTCAGCTGCCGTCAGAGGGGCAGATAAGAGTAGGTTGATGGTTAGCTGGGAAGGGGATGGGATTGCCAACTCCAGGTTGGGAAATTCCTGGGGATTTCAGAGGTGGAGCCTGGAGAGGGTGGGGTTTGAGGAGGTTGCCACAGCAAATTGATGCTGAGTGCCCAAGGCCTTGACACTCTCCCAGAGCCTCTTTCTAGAGCTTGTTCTATTTATTTCCGTAACGAGCCTTATGCCTAGTAAATATATAAGATCCAAAGAATACATGATTTTGCAATCCTGTTCTGGATCATATATTAATCCACTATTTGAACACGAAACAATCAAAATACTGTTAAGGATTTTTAAAAAAATTCTAAGGCCACAGAAAAGGCTTAACTGTGTAGACACTTAAAATAGGTATATATTATGAACACTGAATACACTGAATTAGACCCCTGGTCCATCAAAGTCAGTATTGTCTGCTCAGATTACATGCAACTCTCCAGGATCTCAGGCTGAGGTCTTTCACATCACCTACTGCCTGGTCCTTTTATCTGGAGATGTTGGGGACTGAACCTGGGCCCTTCTGCATACAAGCAGATGCTCTACCACTAAGCCACAGCCCCTTCATTGCAGAAAGAGATTTGATATACATTGTATATTTTATAACATTCTTGAACAGCAGCATTTCAAGACTTGATTTTTACTGTATCTAGTAATTCCCTTGGCCACTCCTCCAAATTCACAAACATTTTGGCCCAACAAATGTGACTCTCAGCATAAATGACCTCGAGTACATTGCTGGATGCTGGCAGAGCTGAGAAAAGTTGATTTGATTTACTCAAGATAGATTTCTCCCCCTTTCTTTCAATGGCCCTGCTGTCTCAGAACTGCCAGTTTGGTATAGTGGTGAAGTGCGCAGACTCTAATCTGGGAGAACGAGGTTTGATTCCCCACTCCTCCACATGTACCTGCTGGATGACCTTGGGCAAGCCATAGTCTGGCACAGCTGTTCTTGAAAAGAGCAGTTTGTGTCAGAGCTCTCTCAGCCCCACCCACCTCACAGGGTGTCTGTTGTGGGAGGGGGAAGGGAAAGGAGTGTGTAAGCCGCTCTGAGACTCATTTGGGTAGTGGGGTATAAATCCAATCTCTTCTTCTTTTTCTCTTTTGCTGACTTCTCTTTTGGCATTAGAGATTCTTCTGGCTTGTGGATGCTCACTCAAACCAAACCAAGCAGTGCTAAATTTTAATTCATGCATTTAATGGTGTTTTTAATTGTGTGATGTTTATATTTTCAAAGCTGCCTTGGGCATTGTGGAAAGGAGGAATAGAAATATTGTAAATAAATAACTCATTATGAATTTAGGCAGATCGTGAGAGGGAGGGCATGAACAGATGAGCTCAGCTCTTGTAGCCATTTCTTATATGCCCAGGGTAATGACAATTGCCACTTTGGAGTCAGGAAAGAATTTTCCTCCAGGTCAGATTGTCCCAGGGATCATGGAGGTTTTTTTTTTTTGCCTTCCTCTGGGCATAGAGCAGAGGTCACTGGAGGAGAGATAGCTGTAAATCTCCTGCATCATGCAGGGGGTTGGACTAGATGACCATTGGGATCCCTTCCAGCTCCATGTTTCTATGTTAAATAAACAAGCAAACCTACTGCTTTTGCAGTGTGGAGGCAGATGGTAATGAGTCTAGGTTAAGTCCTAGAGCAATGCAACCTGCAGATAAGCCTGAGAAGCTAGCAGAATTGGGCCTTTGGGGACACATGACAAACATTCCAAAGTGAAAGAGAGCCAGTGTGGCATAGTGGTTAGAATGTGGGACTTGCACTAAGAGACCCAGGTTCAGTCTCCTTTCAACTATGAGACTTGCTGGATGACCCCTGGCAAGTCACCTTCTTAGCCTAATGGACCTTAAAGGATTGGGGCAGGGGACCATGGAAAGGGTGAGATAAAGAAACAAACCCTGAAGTAAAACAAACCCTGTGAAAACATCCTATGTTCCAAAGCAGAACATGCCCTTTTTAAGCACATCTAGTGCCCTTTGCTACAAGCTTTGCAGCTTGATGGGTAAAATACCAGCAACAGAATTCAATTGACACCCAAATAACATCGTCACTCTCGAAAATAAGGGCAGACACCTTCTTTCTCAAAAGCTTAACAGAAAGTACAGGGTCACAGCTTCCCCCCTCACTATCGATCATTCACACCTCTACACAAATGCTATATTCTGCAGGTAATAACTGCAATATTCCCAACGCCTCCATTTGCTCATACATATGAATCTACTTAAATACTTAAATCTACTTAAATAGGCTTCCATAGACAACCAAGCTACAGAAGCTAAGGGGGAGGAGGAAGAAGGTCAAGCAAGAAGTCTACCCAGAGAGTTCACATGCTGCAGACAGTACAAGCCAATTAATTCCTAGAGGGTTTCTCTACCACAGCCGGAATGGTTCCTTTTGCCAAAAATAGCTTAATTAAGCTTTCTCAGGGTTACAACTTTTTCCCCGTTAAAAAAGGTCTCATGATTTTTCTAGATGAGCACACATTTTATCTTGGACAGGGCAGAGGAGACAATGAGATCCAAGAAGATTAACAAGGACGAAGAAAGGTATTTGCCTGGGTCAGATACGAGGGGTATATGCACAACTTCAAGTGGCTGCCTGAAATCAAAGATTGGGCAAGAGGACACTGCTGTCCTCCAAGAGGGTTTTAGCCACCCACCACATATAGTACAGATGCACAGGACTAAAAAAAAAAAAGTCACCCCTAAGCTAAGCAGGGTCAGCCTTGGATGGGTGACCAAGGAAGTCCAGGGTCGCTACATAGAGGCACACAATGACAACCCGATACTGAACATCTCTCGCCTTGAAAACCACACTAATGGTCGCCATTAGTTGGCTCCAAATTTAGGGCATTTTCCACCACCACCATCCACTTTATAAAGATTCAGACCAGCAACCTATCTAGGTCGTTATTACTCAGAACTCGCCAGCATCTCAAACAGAGCCCACTGTAAGTCCTGCTGCCTGAGATTTTCTAACAGGAGACAGCAAGAAGAGCCTTATACATGCAAATCACGTGCTCTACCACTGCCTATATCTCCTCCAGCTAACCCACTTGTAGATCAACTGAGACTTCCACTTGGGGGAATCAGATCTGCACAGGGACAGAAAGCACTGAATAGCAGGCAGCTAACAAACTAGTTACACATCACACACTAAAGCTCGTGCTAGGGTTGCCATACCCCAGTTGGGGGCAGGGGATCCCCTGGTTTTGTGGGCTCCTGCCCAACACCAGCCAACTGGCCGGAGGAAGGAAATCCCCCCCAAAAAAGTGACATTGCCCCTGAAGTCACCAATGTGCCTACGCCACTTCTGGGTGATATAGGCACATCATGCGACAACGCTTCCAGCTCCCGGAACATCCCCCACTGGATTTCCGATAGACCTGGCAAACCGTAGCTAGTGCCCACAATATTTTCTTTAAAAGCCACAAAGCATTCTTTTTAAAAAAGGCAAACTTTTGAAGACGAGCAGGGCAAGGAGGAGGAGGAGGAGCCACTTTAAGGGCCAGTGTGGAGCACAGAAAGAGTGAACACTTGCGCTAACGCTCTCCACCCATAAAGGTAAAGGTTCCCTTGCTTGAAAGCCAGTCGAATCCGACTCTAGGGTTGTGGTGCTCATCTCCATTTCAAAGCGGAAGAGCCAGCGCTTTCCGAAGACATTTTCGTGGTCATGTGGCCAGCATGACTAAACACCAAGGCGCACGGAACGCAGTTACCTTCCCACTAAAGTGGTACCTATTTATCTACTTGCAATTTCTTGCTTTTGAACTGGTAAGTTGGCTGGAGCTGGAACTAGAGACGGGAGCTCACTCCGTCATGCGGCACACTCGGGTCTCGAACTGCTGAACTACCGACCTTCCACAGCCTGCAGTTCAGCGTCTTAACCACTTGAGCCACCGCAGCTCCACCCATAGCCATGTACACTTTAAAGGACATAGCACTGTTTAGCGGCATTGTAGCTTGTTTAGTGGCAGATAAACACACGTCCGTGCATGGGTTTATATAATATGGGGAGTGATAAAGACATACAGAGGATGACACTGTTAACCGGTACCTGGAGGAAGAAGGACTGTTGTCATTAAGATGGCTGCTGAGCTGTTGCTGTGAGGGCCTCTAGGCCCAAGGTGTATAAAATGTAAATAAACCTGTTGAATTCTTTCACAAGTGGCTGAGATCTGTTCTGCTGGGGAATCTGGAGGTTCTTCCTAAATTCCCATTATAACATGGAGAAGCATACACGCATAAAATTTAGACACTAAAATCAGGGCTGCCAACAGGCCTGGAGTTAAATGTCCCAGCCCTTTAATAGAGGAGTAATGGGACGTTATTCACCACAATGCCATGAAAAGCTTCAACTGCTCATTTCCACACACTGAGCCTCTATTAAAGGGACAAGACATTTTTTTTGTCTCCAGGTCTGCTGGCAATCCTCACTGAAAATCAAGTGTACTTTAAATATTAATATTTAAATATTCATGAAGACACTCTCATCTTATGTCTTACAAGACCAATTAATGTGTTTGGGTTGTGTTTTTTTTAGAAACTTACCGACTCTGTTTATTCCTAGCAGCATCAGGGGAAAAGATAACAGCACAGTTATCATTTAGCATGCTATAGGTGAAGAGTCAGATGCTACTGAAGCGAACTCTGTTATATCAGGGTTTTCTACTGTTCAGTAGTAGAAACCAAATGTTCTTGAAAAAGGGCCTATTACAGGCCCCCGGAGAACTTATCACTTAAGAGTGAATTCAGGGATTCACATGCTTCTGTGCTTGAACGTTTCAAACCCAGCTTACACTTTTTCGGTATACAAGGAATTTTTAACTTGAGGGCACATTTAAATTTGAATCTGCATTGTGAAGTGGTACAGCCTGGGGAGGAACTGTACCATATCCCCCCCCCCAATCAACTATGAGTACTGTTGTGTGTTTATACAGAACTCATGAGAGTAGCATCACGATTGCCTCATTGACTCAGACATTAACTAAGGCTCAGGCTTAACACCTGCATTTTAACATTTGCCAAATTAAAGAGCAAGTCTCATTATAAAGTCTTTGAACCCCCAAACGAACAGCACAATGAACATAGTAGCGCTTTAAATAAACGTACCACCCCTCATTTAATTCTTTACACAAGTTGGTGTGCATTTTAAAACAAGAGCATATAAATGTGTCTCACAAGAACTAGTTGGCAGCTTTCCTGTTAGCACACGAAACGTTCACAGAGGGATGAGAGACTGGATAACTCCTGACATACTTATTTTCATTTCAAAACATTCACATATGACTTTCTGACTGCAGCTGCAATGCTGGAGGAGGGAATGTTTAACCTCTTATCCTCCTGGGTGCCTTTTCAGATCAAAATCCCCCTCCCATTACCTTCAGGTGACCGAAAATAAATACACTGACAGACCCAAACACTATTCTCCCATATAGTGTGTCGTTCAGCCCTATAATGCAAACAGGGCAGCGAGGGGGGGGAGGCATACCAGTCTTGCCACCTCTGTGGGGTTTGGCCTCACTGACTGCATTCTGCGGCCTGGTAGATTCTTCTCCTGTTTCGCGTCCACTAGACTGGTCACTTGCAGTGGAGTCAGCATCAGAGGGGGTAACTCTGTACGTACGAAAAGCCAAAGCATTTTTTTTTAAAGGTGGTATAATGCTGTATACAAGGAAGCGTAAAATACCAAGAGAACAAGCATGCACATCTTTCCCATTTCGCTTTGAACAGATTATTGGAGTTGCTTCACTCTGCCTTCTGCTGCAGTCAGCAACATGCAGATTTCATCAAATAAAGCTGATTGTCAGTGAACAGGACAGATAAAAGAAAGCATTCCCTGAAACAATATATAATTGCGGAACTTGCTGCAACAGGATCCCAGAATTAGGCACATTCACTGGGGTTAGGTCTGCTAACAGCAATTAGCCATGACAGCTATGTGGAATCTACATTTCAGATGTATTCTATTGTCAGATTACCAAATAGTGGGAACACATAGCAGCTGGCCACTACTACTTCCTTCAAAAAAATACTGCAAGAAACATTTCTGGCATTAGCACATTAGCATTAAGCAAAGTACGGCAGTTCAAGTATGAAATAATACATTTATATGGACTAGAATATAAAAATGGCCCAGGAGAAAATTGAAAGGCCCCAGTGATGCTAACAGCCCTGCAGGGACAACTCAGCTTGCCGCTGTGCCACAGCAACCGCAATGATGGGTGCCAGTGAGGGCACAGGTGGAAGCCTATTGCTGCTGGTCGGGTACTAAGCTGAGTGACCTGCACTGCTGCCAACACCACTGGGTGTCAGCCCAACTTGGTCCAGGATAGGAGTGATACTCAAGAGCAGTGGCTTTCCTAGGAAGCTAACAGGCCAACCTGCCTCTGCAGGAAACACCGGAAAATTTAGTCACACAAATAAATCACATTAGGATCCACACTATGCAGGCAGATCCCAACTCATCCCTAGCTTCTTAACTTTAAAAAAATCTGCACAATTAAAAAGCAGCCTGGAAAAAAACCCAAGAATGAACAAGCCACAAATCCTTTCAGACGAATGCAAAAAGCAAGTTCCTGAGCGGAAGCTGTTCCGATGGAGGGGGAGGGAAGCTTAGCTGAGCAAAATAATCCTCCACAGCCAATTAACTTTAATCTGTGCCTAGCAATTTCTTGTCCACTGAACTGACCTCCCTCTGTGTCGGACATTCTTGGATGGCTTTGAAGAGATCTTGGTCTTGGGGCTTGGCAGGTCACCGTTTTCAGAAGGGGTGGTGTCCTTAATTGGTCCCGGAAGAGGAGTCGGCTCGTGTATGATCAGGATGTCGTCTTTGTTGTGCTGGCCTAAATGCTGCTTTGCAAAATCAAAGCCCTTCACACTGGGGGCTTGCAACTGCAATGGGGGAAAAAGGAAAAGAAACAAAGCAGTGCTACCATGTGCTGACATCAAAACTGTCATCAAAAGTATAAGCGGCAAGGCTTGGACTGGTGAATCCAAAGGTGTAAAGTATGACACAGCAGTGTGGAAATAGAACAAATGTGCATGAACTGCTGGAAAATCATTTCCATGATATTGTGGACGCGATCAGAAGTCTTCTGACATACCTATGGTTACATTCAGTCTGTACTTCTGCTGCACAAACTTAATCACACATTATGAATTCTGTCCTTTAAGGAGGTCCTGCATTGCCCAGAACAAATTGTAGAAATGGAAGTACAGAAAAGGGATGCAGAAATGCATAATGTGCCTGGTATTCCCCTGAGCACATCCCACAGAAGACAATGTACCTTACAGTACAAACGGTGGAGAGAAGGCAACTAAAACGAGGCACCACAGAAAGGCCTATGGGAAGGAGCTACTCATCCCGTGACTTTGCATGCTAGTTGTGGACTGCAATCCTAAATAAAACAAAAACCCACTTTCATGGGAGTAAGCCCTAATGAATAAAACTCAACTTCTGAGTAGATCCACTTAGGACTGCTCTCTTAGAGGCCAACTTGTTCTTATAACCAAGATGCTCAGCAAGACAAATCAAGAACACGAATACATAGAATCTGCACAAATCTAATCATTATAAAGAACAATAACATAAACATCTATACGGCACCATCAACATGAACAGCATTTCACAGAGTAACAATGAACAGACCAGGCCGCAGTGAGGCCTGTACAAACTAACACTCAACAGAAGAAAGAGTTGTGCCAGAGGCTTGACTGAAAACATGGGTTTCGAGAAGGAATTCAATGAGACAATGTGTGAATTACATAAGCGCTCCTGAAGTAAGAAAGCGTGGAATTGTCTAAGGGAACAGAACTTTGGTGAGCTGAAGCAGAAAATGTCACAGTAATTTAAATGTACTATGATATTATTTATGGAAAATGGCAGCTATTCCCTAATCTCCATTCAAACAAGGTTAAGAACATTTAGTTTTATGAGCAGAACTGTTGTTAGTGGTAAATATGATATCATCACCCAAGGATGGTACCATTGCACCTGGCTGCAGAAGGCTGCAATCTCTCTCTGGACCAGCAGAGGGAGATAAGAGTCCTATTCTTTAATTCAGAGGAAAAGGTCTACCTCTCTTTGATAGACAGAGAGGAATTTCAGACAGACGATATAACCCAAACGGTTCCCAAACAGTTTCTGGTTTGTCCTTTCAGACAGAACTGTTTTAGAACTGGTTCCCTACCGGAATATATTTGTAATTTCACACACAAACGCTTCTGTCCCGTTTAGGAAATAGGGCTGAAGCGTTTTACCTGTCAACCGCTTCCAAGTAGTCTTCAGTTTCCTCTCCCAGTTCTGATGCGCTTTTTCCTGCCATTTTTCGCCCGCATGGGCGATTTCTGGCTTTTTTTTTGGGGGGGGGAACATTCGCTTTAGAGCGCTATAGTGCTATAACGAAACAGCATACATCAACCCCATTGGAATGCCCGAAACAGCATTATATCAACCCCATTGGAATGTCTAGAGTGTTGTGTTATAGCACTATGGCACTATAGCGCTCTAAAGCGAACATTAAAAAAAAAGCTGGAGATTGCCCGCGTGGGCGAAAAACAGCGGGGGGAAAGTGGGAAAAAGTGGTGCAGTCTGAAATGGCAAACTGCTTCAGATCCAGCCCTTTACCGGAAGGGCCACCCAATACCGGTTTACTCCACGACGGATCAAAAACGGCTTCAAAACAGGTTAAAATGGGTAATGTGAAATTCCTCAGTGTCAACCGCTCAAGCAAACAGTTGCGACCAACAATTCCTTTCCACTAACCATAAGGCAGAACGAGTCCTTCTGTGAACTGAAAGTTTTCTTCCATAGGAGGAAGACTTCCCACTTAGTGGAAGGAAGCCAGTGGACCCAACCCATCATCACCCACTTTTCTTCCCCTAACCTGGCCATGTCACCTTCAAAACGTTTGGGTTTATAAAGCCCCATCTCGCTCATGTTGGCTGAATAAAGTTTGGGATCAATTGATAATGGAAAAAATAACAGACCGTCTCCGTCATTCAGAACTCTATCCTAAGCAGTCTACTTTTGCGGAAAAATGGCTACCTTTCATGGAATATTTATTCGCCTCAGATCTGCAGCCACACAATCACATATATCTGAACATACTAAGCCAATAACTGGTTTCATTTCAGTGCACACACAATGCCTAGATATATTAAAGTGCAAATTCCAAATTGGTTCTGCATGAATATGAGAAACTCTTGCCCACTATAATCTAGCTACCGAATCTAGTTAAATATTCCACGCGACTGTTGTTCTGCTCGCTGAACTTGCTATCTTGTTAATATGTAATAACACTAGTTTTTTATTATTAAGACAACTCTATTGGTAATCATATATGACACTTTGATTGTAATGTTACTGAAATCTGTTTATTGTAAAAAAACCAATAAAAAGAATTTTAAAAAATGTTTGGGTTTCCACATTCTCTCTCATACAATTTCCTGCTTTGATTCCAGCAGCGTCCTTTTCTCTGAGCAGTCTTGACAAAGAAACCCATTTTCTTTCTCAGACTAAATACATTCATCTACATGAAGCCACTGGAAGAGGTCACCAGAGGGTTTGGGCAGCAGTGCCACCAATATGCAGGATTCCCAGCAGCTTGACCTTTCTTTTCCACCTAATTCCAGCGACGCTGTTGATGTTCTAAACCGATACTTGGAGTCTGTTAGATACGAGACTCGAGGCAGCAGGTAAACAGTGATAACAGCTTTATTGAACACGAAGTCAGAAGAACCAGAACGAGACAAACAATGGAGCAACAGGCTTCCTTTTTAAACAGTCCGGGCTTGGCAAGCCACGCCCACATGTCAGATAAGATCCAATCAGAAACTGTACATAAAGACCAATCACTTTGCTTCCCTCCAGAACTTCCCTTGTTCTGATAGGTCGGTTTACAATACCTTGCTAGACTCAAGCTCATACATTCATACATTCTGTTCCATACATAACAGAGTCAATAACAGGCAGGATGAAGGTGAACAAGGAGAAACTAAATCCTACAAGACAGGTAATCTTGGTTAATAGAAAGACAGACCAGGGACCAGAGATCTCCCCTGTCCTGGCTGGGGTTATACTCCCCTTGAAAAGCCAGGTTTGCAGCTTCAGAGTGCTGCTCAACATAGTAGCCACCTTAGAAAATCAGCTGGCTGCTGTGGTTCAGGGTACCTTCTCCCAGCTTTGGCTATTGTGCCAACTGCGCCCATTCCCAGGTCTGTCTGATCCGGCCACAGTGATCCGTGTCTTAGTTAAATCTAGACTAGACTCCTGCAATGTGGTCTACATGGGGCTACACTTGGAGGGTGTTCAGAGGCTGCAGCTACTGCAAAATGCTGAGGACAGACTGCTGGTTGGGGCTAGCTATCGCGAGCATGTCACCCCAATCTTACAGCAATTACACTGCCTTCTGATCTGCTCCCGCGCTCAATTCAGGGTGTTGGTCTTCTTGACATTTAAAGCCCTACAAGGCTTGGGACCAGTGTATCTGAAGGACCATCTTTTCCCCTTCATTCCTGCCTTGAAACTAAGATCACAGGGAAGAGACCCTCTTAACTGTCCCATCAACCAAATAAGCTTGTCTGGTGGGTAAACGAGAGGGCCGTTTCCATGGCAGCACCATGATTATGGAACAACCTCCCCAGGGCACTCATTTTGGGCCAACAGCCATGGATCACTGAGCTGTTCCTATACCTTCCTCTCCACAGCCCCTTCTATGACTTCAGTTGTATGGTGACTAATGTTGCAGAGGGCTACACATATCAGTCTCAAGGTACAGTGATGCTGTAAGAGGAAGACCCTTCACAGGTACATTACTATAATATGCAACACTACTTTTAGAAATATGTTAGACTCTTTCAACGTGATATCACGAAATTGTTGAAGGATTAGTAATGCTGTTAGTCATGTGACATTCAGGATTTCCTACCATATTGTGGCCTGATTCCCTAAGGATTTCCAGTCTGACTAGAGCTATCACATTAGGTAGGCAAAGGGATGTGAGTACATTTTAAGAAGCCCAGCTTCTAATCAGTGGGTCTCAAAAACAACATCATTATTTTTAAACTTGTAACATCTCCACCTCTGCACATGAGCATAGTATGAATGACACCCAGCTTGAGAGTAGTCCACTTAACTGGATCCATCTCTGCTTTGTTTACATGAACAAGAGGCTAATCAGTGATGAAAAGGAAGTATAACAAATCCTGGATAGTCAAGGACCCAACTTCACTCTTTTTCATTTTTCATTCAAATAAACAATAGCTCATTTACCATTGCGGGCGAGCAGAAGCCGATAAAGAGAGAAGACCCAATGCAGTGACATAGCATAAGCTTTGCATCCATATGGTCCAAGAGTCAATTCTTGCCATCTCCAATTAAAAATGAATCTCAGGCATCAGAGGTCAGGTAAGAGCTAAGATACATTTCAGCCAAGGACTAGAGACAGGACGCTCCATGCTCGGGTTGACGAACCAAGGGTCTGACTTGGTATAAATCAACTTCCTGTATTCCTAATTTCATGCAAACCTGCAGTAACCCAAGATGTGAACCCAAGGATATGTGGCTTATATACCTAGGAATCACAGCCCGCATATATGAAAGGATAGCTGATTCAAGTCAGCACCTAAACCATCACCATGCACAGGCATCCTCCCATCAACCCTTAACCATCTGCAGGCAACTATTACAAGATAAATGTTCTTCCATCTATGGGTATATTTATTTTGTTGTGTGTGTGTGTGTGTTTTATCTATGTATGCACTAACACACACATACCCATTTGCAAGTGCCAGTTTATTCTATTCGAAGGCCCATACAGTAATATGGAAGCTCCTGCTACCTAACATCTCAGGACCTGTATTTGATCCCAGGAATAATAAAATTTCAGTCCTGGCAGCTAATCTATGAACTGCTCTAGAGACCTTGTAAAAATGTCTCAATGAATTACGATCTGGTGAAACTGCTAGTGTATGTTGTTCTGGAAAACTGGTGGGGGGGGAAACAGGTCACAATAAAAGGAGTTTTACAAATATTAATACTATTAATAAATGATTATGATGATGCTCTGAATTCTTTTAAACGAAGATTTAATATGCACAACCATTGTCTATATGGTTTTAAATGCATATTTCTTTTTTTTATAGTAATTCTCTTTTAAGGTATTTTTATGCCAATAAAGGTTAATTGAACTGAACTGCTGCACAACAATTGTAGATAAATTACTTCATTTTAGGGTCACAGACACTGGCTTGGATCAACCAGAGGAAATTGTGTCTGTAGAGTGCACCCTTCTCACCCTCCGTCAGGCTCCAAATGTCCCCCGAAAGCTGTTCCTGGTGGATGGCATGATGTGGGAGTCAGAGGTCTGCTGCAGGATGGAGAAATGAAGACCTTCCCCCCCACCCTCCTGTGCCAGTGAAAATGTTCTATGGAATCCAAGCCATCCTTTCTCAGTTTAATCTTCAAAGTGTAACTATGTATGTAATGCTGATGTTCTTCAAGGCAGCACAAAGAATGATAAAGAAATGAATGAATAATGTATGCTTCCATTCCTGGCTTCACCAGCAAGACAATATGTCTGCTAAGAAACACTATGTGGGATTTTGGTTAAGATACAATGGCACCTTTGCAGTGCAATCTCATGCATCTTTACAAATAAATCCCACCAAATTTACGTGTGCACAGGACTGAAGCTCAACATTGTATGATTTATATTTTCATAAATAGGAACTGCTTTCAGAGGTCACTTACATATCACAGGAGATGGCAAATTATGGGATTTCAAAATGTTACATCATAAATTTCATTTGTTACCATTCATTGATAAAACTGAAGGTGAAATTTCACCACAGAAAGCGAAACTGACTTTTTAAAAAACTTACTTCCTTACTCCTCTTTAGGATTTTAATCAAAACTTTTAAAAAATCTATTTTTGCAATAATGAGGACTAGAAAAATGCTTAACAGGGAAAAACAGAATTCTAAAATCCACGAGGTATGCGCATAGCCCTTAAGTTGTTCAGCCCAGACTGATAAGCATTTCTACATTTCAGAAGAATATAAATCGACAGATCTCTGATAAGACATTTGAGCATGAAAATCATGTTATCAACTTTGAAAATGAAGGAATTTGTTTTCTGTAAGTGCACATGAACACCTTGCTGCCATTTCCATAATTTCATCTAGCCGAAGAAAAGATACGTTTGCAGGCTAAAGCCAGAGAGACAAATGTCACTGCATTCCTTCCATTTCTCATGAAAGTATAGCTCTTATCCACTGTGACAACACAGACAACATCAGAGGGAGGTTCATAAGAGACACAGTGACTTACAGAGTGAGCCATGTATATTTGATGCACTTTTCACATAACTCTTCCACTGAAAAGGCAATTCTGTCTCAAAGCCTAATTCTTAACAAAACCACTGAAGCAGTAAGGACTGAGATTTGTCCCTGTCATGAACTTCCATGTCTGGAACTCATATCTATTTTTATTATGTTGCACTGTCTGCCTACAAATAGGGTCCAAATAATTCTGACTCATTTATCCAACTTAATCTATAAAAGGATTGCTCCTTCCTACGTGCTGGGAAAGCAATGACAGCTATTGTGAATTTCCCTCTGTCAATTCCCTCTTCAGAAATTGGGATCATCTGTTTAAAGCAACACTTTCCTACCTGTGGTTCACCCTGTCTTTGAAATGACTTGTTCATTTTGCAGCAATGAATTTATACAAGGTGAGACCCTGCAAAGAGATTGACAAGCAGTGGAGGAGAAGGTTATCTGCTGTTGGTCCTTCCTCTAACACACCACCTCTAACACGCTAACACTTTGCCTAAAGGTTGCTCTAGCCCAGGGGTGGCCAAACTGCAGCTCAGGAGCCACATGTGGCTCTTTCACACATATTGTGAAGCTCCCGGCAGGGTGGCTGGGGAAGTGAAGGGGAGGCATGTCTCCCAGACTGGTCTTCCCTTCCCAGCCAGTGTTCCCCTCTCTGCATAGGCTTGAGGCGGGGGGGGGGGGGGAGAGAAAAAACAAACTTTAAATGCGTTCTCAAAGCTCCCCCCACCATCGGCTTGGGGTAAGCATTTGTCTTTTTAAATATCTGGTTTTTTTATCCTTTTTGTTTTTATTTCTGGCAGTCTCGTTTAATGTTAATAAAAAGCAAATTTGCATATTTTCCAATAAAAACGTGTGTAATATTTGTCCGTGTCTTACAGCTCTCAGACACCTGATGTTTCTTCTATGTGACTCTTACGTTAAACAAGTTTGGCTACCCCTGCTCTAGCCTCTAACATGCTAACACTTAGCCTGAAGGTTGCTCTAGCCAAGTTATGTAGGTTTTTGAAGCCTCATGACTATGAACCGTCGTGTAATGGATTGGATCCAGATTGAATTCCCCAATAGCAGAACTCCTGCCTCCCCCTGCCCTTATTGCAGCTCACTGATCTGGTGGATGGGGGACCCCAAGGAACGACATGCAGCGGGAAAGGAGGAGATCAAAAAGTGGAAAAATCTGTTTCAGCATTCCCTGCAGTGGAGTGAATCGGCCAGGCGGTGGCAGTGTGGCAGTGCAACACTGTGAGCCCTGACATCATCAGCCAGCCGACAGAATACATGCCGTCGGGACAAGACTGATACAGCCGGCAGATGAACCCTCCGACCAGCTACAGCGTGTGTGATTAATAATGTATGTTGTCTTCCCTATCCCCACAAATATATTGTTACTTCCACATGCCTTATATGGAGATACCACCTAGGCAAGGGGGCCAAGAAAACCAAGGAGAGCAAGGAATGACTCCCCGGACTGGGCTCTCCCAGCACATGGACCAATCACCATCACTGTTTGCTGATCAAAGCAATAGCTATATGGAAAGTAGAAAGGATGGAACTACTTCTCCCTTAATATTTGTTTACAAGGCTGCTCTACAGTGGCTCTTGCTATTGACTAAACTGGTTGGTTGAAGTTAGGAAAATGTCGGCGAAGGATCTGGGAGACCCAAGTTTGAATCCCCAATCTGCCGTGGAAGCCAGCTGGGAGACCTTGGGCCAGTCACACACACTCAGCCTAACCTACTTCATAGGCAGGGATCATTTTCAGCCAGAACGAGCCAGGACGGTGTTCCAGCAGTAATGAACACAGGAGCCGGCACATGGGACAAGTGCCGTCCCCCTGGAGGGACCCCCCCGCCCAGCCTTCCTTGGCCTGCCCACTGAACTGAACTGAACAAAGCTTAGAAAGCTGATTCCATCATTTGTGATCCTTTTGTAAATATAAAATCATACCTAAAAGGCCACTTCGCAGCTGGTAAACCTTACTCTTAAAAGCAGTAATCTGTTACAGTAAGTTTTGATTCTCATGGAGCATAAGATGCGAGAATGCTTTTGCACTCCAACTCAGAATGGCTTTGAGTATAAATCATAATACAGGAAACGCAAGGGAGCTATTCTTCCTTTATTTGTGCACCTTCCCACAGGGAGAGTAATGAGAAGTGTGAATACAGGAAGCAGAGCTCATTCGCACTTCCTTTATTCATACATATCATCATCACCATCCAAAGCTACTCTGGGAATCACTTCCCATTGGTTCAGAGGTGAAACTGGGTCAATGCATGCAACCAATGAGACGCAGTCTTTCCTCCGTTAATTAAACTTAATGCATACTTGAACGAGTCATGCTGTCAAAAGAAACCACCACCCAAGGCCTTCCAAAAGTATCTGTTTTAAATAACACGTATTTTCTCTAAAGCTGTGGTCCCAGGTGAGATCTGGAATAGCAACAGGATGTGCAAACTAGTGGTTCAGAAGTTCACCTGAGGCTACAGCTATTTTTGACCTTGATTCTTACCATTCAGGCTCAACAATAGAGAGGAAGCAGGAGCCGCCATCCATTTGTTCCTGTGGCTCCACAACTGCAGAGCACTTTCAGCCTTTCACACGATTAATTACAGCCGGTGAAAGAATGGCACAGAGGAGAACACTTCAGCAAGGAAAATTGTGCCCATCTCTGAACACGAAAACCATGATATCATAATAACTATCACTCATTCCAAGTCCTATTAACTGTGAGCACTGTAACTGGCCCTAGAAAGAATTTATGCTCTCCACTAAAAGAGAGAAAGGCACTTGTGGGGGCAAGGGAGACAAGCAAGAGTATTAGCCAAGCTCAGCCTGACCAGCAGCTGCTTCTCTCACGTGGCTGAAATGGCAGATGTTCATGCCAAAGAAATAGTCCTGTCACTGTGCCAGATAATGCCACCAATGCTGTACGTAATGACCACGCGAGAACACAAGGAACTGGGGTGTGGGTAGGTGCAAAACTCTAAAAGTTCTAACCCCACTTTCTGACTCTGGTGGACAGCATTTTTTAATCTGTTTCTTTTTAAAAAAATCCTTTAACTCATAAATAGGATGGGGTTTCCCTTGCTCGAAAGCCAGTCAAATCCAACTCTAGGGTTGCGGTGCTCATCTCCGTTTCAAAGCCGAAGAGCCAGCGCTGTCCGAAGACGTTTCCGTGGTCATGTGGCCGGCATGACTAAACACCAAGGAGCACGGAACGCTGTTACCTTCCCACAGAAGTGGTACCTATTTATCTACTTGCAATTTCTTGCTTTCGAACTGCTAGGTTGGCAGGAGCCGGAACTAGAGATGGGAGCTCACTCCGTCATGCAGCACCCTATAGATTAGCCATACTCTAATGGTCTAAAAGTTCTTCAGAAGATTTCCTGCAGGGCTTGGGGGGGGAGAGGGGGTCAGGGCTATCAAAGCTAACAAACCATCTTTGCACCTGGCTGGGCTCAACACAACTGGAAGAGATCTATGATATAACTGAAATAGTTGGTGGTAGCATCATGCAAAACATGCACACCAGCAGTGTGAAATTTATACATGTTAACATATATTATTTTTAAAAGGCTTGCTTTTAAGATTTACCTTACAGATGAATTGACTTATGAAGCTAAGAGTTCTGAACCTGAAGCTCTCTACCCTGAAGAGTTCTACCACTGAAGCTCTCTGGGTGACCTTGGGCCAGTCACACAGCCTACCTGTTGCTGTGTGCATACAATGAGAAGGGGCTGTGGCCCAGTGGTAGAGCATCTGCTTAGCATGCCAAAAGTCCCATGTTCAATCCCCAGCTTTTGTATCCTTCAATGAATCTTAACCAAAACAAAAATGCAGGAAATCTTATGGAGAATTTTTAGCCCAAAGTCAGGTTACTGACTACATAAACCCAGTGAGGAAAAAGTAGTTCCCAGATGCTGGAATTAAAATCTCTTTCTGACCACGTTTTTCCAGTTCACCCAATGGTCTACAAATAGCTGAGACAGAAGTATGTCTCCCAGAAGTGCTTTTTCCCTTGAACAGCCTTTTGGCTCATAGGCCAACAAATGAATGCTCAATAAATGCCACCAAATCCACTTTTTCACCACAGTTATCGAAGACAATGTGCAATCAATATTCTAAAGTAGCTGCAATGTAGAAATCATAACAACCAAAAATGGTTACAAACAACAGTTCTTTCTATTTATCCCCAGCATATCCTTTAGAAAAATATGGTGTTAAAATAGCTGATAGGCAAGCAGCTTTGAGAAGCAAGTGACAAAACAGACCTCTCTTGATAAATAGAACATCCTTGAATCACCCAAAGATACTAGATACTGAGACAGTATATAAAGGACATTACCCCACTTTCCCCCCATAATTGTCTGGGTAACTGTATGCATTTCAGTCCTCTATTCCACCTTATTGTTATGAAGCTGAATGTTTCTTTTTATGGAGCTGAATGCTTTTATGCTGTTTATACCCTGAGTGGGGTCTTCGTTGTCTTACTAGCAATTTTAATTTTGATAATTAATATCCATTGTTGTTTTAATGCTTTTACTGCAGTATTGTTTTTATCTAGTGACCCACCATGAGCTGGTCACTCCAGAGGAGAGATGGCATACATGTTTTCCAAACAAGTTAACTGAATACTTTACCTTCTGACGTTGCTGAATGTTGCTCATGGTGTCTGGCTGAAACTCCAATTTGTCACTGCGACAGAGCTTCCAGTATAAAATGATGATGATGAGCAGTACCACAGCCACAGGGACTGCAACGCCAACAATAATCCACAGGTTGTTCTGAGATTCTGGAGGCGACTCTTTCATTCTTTCCACAGCTGCAAATTTTCAAATGGGATGGGAGGAAGAATCAGAATTTCATTTGTGGTGTCATTATGAGTGAATCAGCATTCTAATGTTGTATAGTCATAAGCTCTCAGTAAAGTATGCAGGTACAAAAGCAGCACTGGAGCCAAAGTTTTTATGAGTGACAACTCCTGGCCTTGAAGATGGCTCTTGTCCCATTACTGGCTGCACTATAGGAAAGATGCATGGCAAATACAGTTCACTTACCACAACAAAATGGAAACAGAAAATGTTTGGCATGCAGATATTGATGGCCTAGCTGGGAGTTTGCAAATGACACCACGAAAAAGGCAAGGACATGAGGGATAAGGGAATACAAAAAGGCACACACAAGTGATGTGAATGGATGGCCAGCTGGACAAGTGGTACTAAGTGTAGCATGCAGGGTGGTTAGGAACAGGTCTAACATCCAGTACTACACAATCTGTTTTTATAACCATCAGCAACAACTGCTGAAGGAGTTCAGTAGGTCTAGTCTAGAGGAACTGGCTTGGAGACCCCCACTTACGCCTCGACATGCTCCCTCAATGATCTACAGTGCAATCCTAAAGAGAAGGGTGTAACTCTACTTAAGGTCGTGGTCACACGGTCATTTTGATCGGGTTTCACAACTGTTCCCTATTGCATTTAAAAGGGCTGATCAGACAGCCGATTCTTTCTCCCGTATCGAAGCGGACTCACCCCCGCAATCCTCCCAGTTTTCTAGTGCGTTTTCCGACACTGGGAAAATCAAGTACTTTCCTACTACTTGCACTGTGTTTCTCCTATCTGGACAGCCATCTCTCGCTATGAATGCGATTAGGTAATCTGTATGTCCTCCTTGCAGTAATTCCCGCCACCCTGGCTTTCACTGCTGTGCGCATGACCAATCCTGCGCTGAATATATTAAATGCATGAATGCCCAAGCGCACATAAAACAGCGCTCAGTTACACGTCAGTAGTTCATTTTGTTTGGCGCGGCACAATTGTTTTAAAAAAATTCTTTGCACACGTGCACATGCGCAAATATAGATATTTTTTATTGTGCCATGCTGTCACTTGGGCAGCGCAGCTGTTTGGACGGTGCCTGGAGCCTCGTTGTGCAAGGGATGTGTGATCATCTGAACCCGCTTAAAAATATCCCCAATCAAATCTACAGCGGGAACAAACCGTGGTAAGCTTGCCGTGTGACCACACCCTAAGAATGCAATGCTAAGCTCTTATCCTCTTAAATGCCTTCAAACTGAAGTTGGCCTGAATAATAATTAATGGTAGAGTGGATTTGATGAAGACATACATACAAACATGCCTTGAAAGTATTGCCACCTTGTAACAGACCACTTCCTGAACCAATTTAAGGGGGGGGGATCACATTTTAATAAACAGAACATAACAAGATTAAAGGTTTAGTAATCTTCCCACTGCTGCTTAGAAAAGTGTGGGATGAAAAACAAATCCGTCATAGTTTTATACAATATATTAAGTCATAATACCACTACATTAGTATACAGCAATCTTTCACTGTCTGCAGAGAAAAAGCCCATTATAAATACATCTAGGCTTTAAGATTTATATTGTCATTATCTGCCAGTGACACGATATGCCCTCACCTACTCCGCATATTTAGTCAGCCCCCTGTAAGTATGAAGAACGATGATTTTGTTAACATGCCTGTCGATGGATGATCTTTGGGAGGTAAGTTACCCTCCCTGATTAGACACCCTAAAAACTCCTGCACACGAAATCTAAACTGCAGGAGGGTTATATGGTGCCATATTCAAAATACATTATGCAGTGTTTTTGCATTATGGTGGCAGAAGTGGGAAGTGCCATCAAGTTGCAGGCAATTTATGGTGGCCCCACAGGGTTTCAAGGCAAAAGATGCTCAGAGATTGTTTGCCATTGCCTGTCTCTGCACAGTGACCGTGGTATTCCTTGGGGGGGGGGAGGGTCTCCCATCCAAGTACTGACCAGGGCTGACCCTACTTAGATTCTGCAGTCTGATGAGATTGGGCTAGCCTGGGCTATCCAAGTCAGTATAGGGGGAAAATGGCATCGGGGGGGATGACACACAGATGCTCCTACTCCCTCAACACTATGCTTCTGAGCTGAATCAGGCCCCAGAATGCTTGGGAGCTTTAGTTCCTCAACATTACATCTCTGTGTAAAATGCATCAGGGAAGCCTGACCTGATTCATGGCAGACATAATGTCCAGTTTGTCCCTCGGTTGCAAGGACTCCTGTCCAGAAATTGTGTGCTTGGAGACACTGTGACCACCTCAACAAGTTACAACAGCATTTCACACTGTTGCAAGGACCCATAAGTCATCTGAATCCCAGGTATGTCTGATGTTTACTGGTGCCAGTGGGCCATCAACACAGCATGGCAGATCCCACAGTGCACTGCGATTCCACTGGAGAGAATGATATGCTTCTGCAGGTAGCCCAGACTCTGGAGCAGTGTTCCCTCTAAGCTGAGTTAGTGTGACCTAGCTCACAGTTTTTTAGTCTATGGCTCACACATTTTTGTCTTAGCTCAGGAAGGATGGCTTCAGAGCAAACTAGTTTATGCACTAGCCAAATCACCTGCTCACAACTTTAATGCCAGTAGCTCACAAAGTATAATTTTTGCTCATAAGACTCCACAGCTTGGAGGGAGCATTGCTGTGGAGTATGGCACCAGATGCTCTTACATTATTAAACTGGGTGGAAGGTTGCCTGGGAGCCCCATATAAACCATTTATAGTTTCCTGAAGGAAGCGCTGGATACAAGAAGGAAGGAAAAGGGAAAGAGTATTTTCTGCTAAAAAAACAACTAATTGTAACAAAATTGCACATGACCTTAAGTCATTTATACTTTTGCAATTTTGAACTGCGTGATGGATTTGACATATCCTGTTGCCTAAAGTAATTTTAATATGGAGGGAGCTCAGCTCTGTAGCACTGTGTGTCGCTTTCCCTTCTCTTTGTGATATTCACTGAAAATCACGAAGTCATTCTAAAACATGTCTTTTAAATCAAGGTAAAGAAGCTATATTATATGTCTTGCATTAGTTCCTACTTTTAAAAAAATAGAATTTAAATCCGATTATTATATTCAAAATACATTTATCCCACTTTTATTCTGCAAAGCGAAGCTCGAAGTGGCTTGCAAAACTAAAAACAATGTTTTAAAAAATGCAATGCAGCGAGGAGGTTCCGGTACAGCGCGTTAGCGGGTGGGTGGGAGCGTGCTGTGCTCCGTCCCCGCCCGAGCCACTTTTGCCTTTTCCGAGCCCCCCGCTTGCCGGGGGAGCTCGTCCAGCAACCTGGTGGTGGGAGCTGGAGCAGGGGGCGCTTTTTTCTGGCCCCCCCGCCTTCGGCAGGGCAGGGGGTGTCCGGTTACAGCCCCGACGCGGAGGCGATTGAATGGAGGAACATGGCCGCCAGCCATGTTCCATGAAACGCGGCCATCCGTTGTTTTTAATTTTGCACGGGAAGAACGGCTATCCGGACTCTTAGCTGTGCGAAGAAAAACAAGAGAAAAAGAACCAGAGCAACACGGAGGAAAGAAAGTCACCTAGACTGAAACATGGAGAGAAGAAATTTAATTGTTGGAAAAGAAAGCGGAGTCCCCAAAACATCGACGTCCAAATAGGTGAGGTAAACTGGCCGGGAGTATCGTGGACTTGATTAAAGGTTGATATTCTGATGGGGGAAAAATAAGTGTTGGACCTTTATCTTTTGAGTCAGACTTGTTTTCTGAGCTGGAATGAAGATAATAGGTGGTTAAAGGGACTGTAGCAGGATAATATTGTGACTGAGCCTGAAAGAGGGGGACAGAAATGGAATTTACCGGGGGGAAAGAGGCGGAAACTGACGAGAATATGGAAGCTGGAGAAATGAACATGGAGCAGGTCATTAAATCTGTGAAAGAGGCAGTGCTACGAGGTTGTGAAAAAGCATTCGTAGAAATAAGAAAGAAATTTAATCCGCAACTAGAAGCAAAGGAGCAAGGACAAATTACTGTGAAAGAGATACCAGAGGAGAGCCGAATAGAAAATAAGGACTGTGCCAAGGAAGTTAATAGGGAGGACTGTGTAAAATTGCAAGCCCCGCCACGGGAAATAGTGGAACCTAAAAGAAAAGCGTTTGATGGTAAATTGGACCCGCCAAAAGAACAAGCAAAAATTTTAAGAATTGGAGGTGGAAGGCGTAAAAAGATCAAAAGAAGGAAGCGAAGGGCGTGGAAGTTTAAAAATGGCAACAGACTTTGGAAGATGGAAGGATTGAAAAGTAGAGAGAAGAGGTACGGAAGACAAGGAACATTTAAAGAACGCAGGCAGGTGGATATGTTGAGAAAAAAATGTAGGTTGCAAATGTTTAAGAGAAAAAATAAGCGTTGTGATGAGGGAACATTGACTTTTCCCGGATATATGATTAACTGGATCTCTGACCCGAAATTTATTTGTATAAGAATGTATGGAAGTACATGTGTATTTAAACCTACTTAACTAAGAATTTATGTATTTGTATGGTTATTTTTGGGGGAAATAATGGTGATTAGGAGATATGTTTTAAGATAAATGGTGAGGGAAATATCAAGTTGAGGGGTAAAATGCTTAAATATACTGGATGATCATGTTTGAAAATTAATCTTAATGTTGATTTGTAAGTCAAAACAAGTATAAAGCTTATTCAAGAGCTGGTACAAAATGAATTTGAAAATTAATCTTAATGTTGATTTGTAAGTTAAAATAAGTATAAAGTTTACTCAAGAATTGGTACAAAATGAATTATTTAAAATGTTGTAAAGTTTTAAAGATTTTCTATATGTAAAAAGAATGAAATTATTTAAATTTAAAAATAATGAAATGGTAAATTATTGGGGGGAAATGCTTCTTTATTGGAGAGGTTTGAATATGTGGGTGTAAGAGTATAGGTTGTTAAGGGAAGTAGATAGTTAATTTGATTTGGTAAATTATTTGCTTGTGAGTATAAAATATATAGGTTTAATTTTTGTTGTAAAAGTGTTTAGAAATTGATTTTGACACCGACTAGAAGGATTGGATAGGTTTTAAGTAGGTTTAAAATTGTCCTTGGTAACAGTATATAATATGATGAATTTGTGTTAGGCATCGACTGAATTAAGATGGGGGAAGGCCTGACAGATTATAAATGAAAGATATAGAGGAAATTTAAAGGGGTGTGGAGAAGGAAAGTAGAGATAAAGGTTTTCAACAGTATGTTAATAAAATATTAAAATCATAAAGTTAAAAAATATAAAAAGGGAAAAAGAGATAAAAAATTGAATATGAATTTAAACCCTATATTGAATGTATAGAAGAAGCAAGACATGGGAGTAGGGAATAGAACCAAAATTCTACATATATAAAGATGTCTCAGAAATTGTAAATTAGTTATGAACAAATAGTCAATATTCTTCAAAAGGTCAAAAAATACAAAGAACAGCAGTCAACATAGATTGGATACTAAGATGGTGAAAATGAAAATCTTTATTGAAGAAATGTCAGAAAATATTAGAAATGTTACTCTGTGTTGCTGTGGAAAATAAGTGTTGTATAAGGTTTAGATATATATGTAAGTGTGTTGATGATCTTGTGTATATGTTTGATATAGGCTTGTAAAACCCAATAAAAAATTAAAAAAAAAAAAAGCAATGCAGCGACTACAGATAGCAGCTCCTTTTCAGGCTTGAGCAGCCAGGCAGGTGGGAGCAAGCAGGTGGAAAAAGCTCAGTCCTTAGTGGAATGTTTGCCCCATGAAAAACAACAGCACCTCTTTTCTATTTTCCCTTTCAAATCTCCCCCTCCCTTCAGATCTTACATTTATCCAATAGAGGACCAGATAAAACTTGCCATTCTGTTAACAATTCATTCAAATTCTACCACTATTAGCTGAATGCTAGGCCCTAAAAGTGAAGCCATATTTACGTAATCTAACGAGTAAGGACAACCATATGCAAAATAGTACCCGACCACAGTAAAAGTGCCATCCTTTGCAGAGTTATACCCATCTAAGGTTTATTTATTTATTTATTAGACTTTTACCCCGCCCTCCCACTGTTCAGACTGTGCATTTTTAACCAGTTTGGCTCCTGATGTTGAGCAATTTAGACACCTTAAAAGGCAAACATTGTTGCCTTGCTTTTAATACAGGACTGAGCCCATTTGGGCAGGGAGTTTAAACCGGTTTTCTTCTCAGTTTTATGGTTGGTGCACTTTTGAATGATGGTAGATTATTGCTTGAAATGTCTGCTGTGCTTCTGAAACTGAAGCCTTTGCATCTTCCTTTTTTTAAAAAAAAGTACTATGATTATCGCTGTATTTGTATACTCAACTTTGGTTCATCCAATCACCAATAGTGTTTGAAACTAACCAATGGCTTGCTTTCACGCCAATCACCTTTGTCATACTGACATGTCTCCATATTCATCCTTGTGACAGACAGCTTTGAGTTCCACCCTCCAGGGGCCCAGCCAATCACTTTCAAATAGTGGACTGGATTGTTAAAAGGGGAGGGGGAAAGGAGGCGTTTGGCAGTTTAATGTCAAACTTGAACTCTCGTTTGCCATGTATCATGGGGATTTGAGGTTGCAGGGGGAGGGAAATTCCAGAGGGAGGGGGTGTGAGTGTGAGAACGGCTCTGTCATAGTGGCAGTGTAACTCCTCTAAGAAGCCTCCCTTCTCAAGGATGACCTTGGGTACTGACTGTCCTTGCTTTGCTGTCATAGATAACATAACGGTAAATTTACAGGTGGAGGTTTGGAGCACATGAATGCTAGGCGGGATGGCTGTGAGGTGTGATTGGTTGGGATCAGGGGGGGGGCTTTGTTTGAACTTTCTATAACTGTGGGTTTTGGCGCCAGAACCTCAGTTCTGACATAGTACTGGTCTTAGCTTGGAACAACTCTATTTCTCAGTAAACAAATCACTGCCAGGAAGTGTTGTTGAGAGTAACTTTGTCCAGGAGTCTGACATTAAATTGTTGGCCAACTGACAAGAGTAGGGTGGTGCTGGATTTTGGTGGGGAAAGGGTTAGGAGACCCGCTGTTTAGGCAGGAAGTCCAATAGGGACTTTAGGCATTTTGAAATAGGTATGGTTTGGGTGCTGTTCCTACCCAAAACAACCGTTCGGTTCCATGTTATAAGTAAAGATCTGCTTTACTGTTACACTTTCTTAGGACCCAGCTCTACAGTTACTTTGTTACTGTAATACATACCACTGAAATAAACCTGTTTCTTAGTTGTTTTCATCAAATGTACTGTGTGGTTCCTTCAAGCCTATAATACCCTCATGATAGGTCAAGAGAATGCTGGGTGGCACCCTGAGTCCAGGCATTGCTCTCACTGAGGACCAGAAAACTAAGTGATCCCAAAAGCCTCAATTATAAAAATAAAAGTCTTTTTTCAAAGACGTTTGTAGGTTGTGAAGTTTAAGCCCTTAGTTTCTAGGTCTGGAGAGAGGATGTCTTCACAATCCTAAATCTTCACAAAAGAGGGAAAGAAAGAAAGAGAGAGAGAAGGAAAGGGCTAGATGGGTCATTGGCCTGATCCAACATTGGCTTCTTTTATGTTCTCTCTTAAGG
>NW_015173130.1:99056-100865 GCF_001447785.1 Gekko japonicus
GAAAGAAAGAAAGAGAGGAGCCCAAGCCTGGAAGGGAAGGGAAGGCAGTTTAAACTGCCCTCCCTTGACTTGCCCAGGTCCCCTGCGGCTGCAGGGAGCCCAGGCAAGCCAGCCCGAGCCCACTCACCCCCAATCAAGCCCCCACTGCTGCAACCACCCAGCACCAGCCAGGCGGCCCACCCCTCCCCCCATCAAGGCCCAGCCACCCCAACTTACCTTGGCTGGTGGCAGCGGCAACCAGCACATGCTGCTTCCTGTTCCCCAGCCTGACTGAGAGCTGCTGTGGGTGGGGCCAACTTGGAAGGCAGCCGGAACACCGTTCCGGTTCGTTCCGGCACAAAAATAGCCTTGGGTTTAACTTTCTATTTAGGAAGGTGATCATATATAATATTTATTCTTGTACTGTGAAGTATGGGACACTAAGGAGTAAATGCTACAGGTGAATGGCTCCCCACGTGACTAGGGATCTACATGGTAAATAGTTGCTTGTATTCATGCAATATTTTCCCAGAAATGCTGAATAGATCTTTTATCAAAATATTTCTTAGCAGGACTCACGTTGTGCCACTGGGCCTCGGATGCGGTATCCTAGGACGATAGCAGCTCTTTGGATATCGACTCTATTAATCAGATCAGACGTCTTCACAGCACTGAGCCTTTCACCATCTTGATCCTCCACAAAATAAACCAACATTACTGGGTTGTCAATGTCCTCTATTTGTGACACATTCACAATCTGGAAAGGGACACAAACATTTAAAAGATTCAGATTAAAAGTCTTGTAAGCTGCTTAGGTGGGACTCAAACTGGGCCTCCCATCAGCTAAGTAACAAATATAAATAGTCAGGCAGGCAGGCAGGCAGGCATTTATTACGGCAACAAGCCATAGAACACACATGCTTAAATATAACATTCATATAACTGAATTTAGAACAGTAAAATAAAACTCTATAAAAATACAGTTGAGCGTAATAAAGTAAAAGAAGAACGTAAAACAGAGACTATTACGCAACTATTATTATATGTTTGATCGTGTATATCGGATGCAGTAGCATGCTACCCAAAATTTTGCCACAGTTTTGGTAATTGTCCGGTTCCCATCAATTAACAATCGGTTACACTGCTCAGCACCTGATTGTCCCACCATATCTGTTATAAGAGGAGTAATATATTTGTCATGGATCTTGTTATACCAGTTACATCTGAGCATCATGTGCTCAATAGTTTCTATCTCTCCTGAGCCGCATCGACAAAGTCTATATTCAGTGGGGATCCTTTTGAGTCTGCCCTCAAGCATCGCGGAGGGGAAAGCCTCACATCTGGCTAATGTGAAGGTTTTCCTAAACTTGTGAGTATCAAGCTGTGATAAAAAGGACATGGGTTGCAAGCGATATTTGACAGAATCTGGGGCTCTAAACTTAGGACATCTACCGATATCTGTCTGTCTCTCCATGTCCATCATTCTCTGTTTTAGGGATGATTTTGCTACATCCCAATGCATACTCAAAATCGCTTGGGGGAAAAACCAAGCTCATATAATTTATTATGAACTGCTCTCAGCCATTTGGATTGAAAGTTGTCTGAGAGTAACAAGTGGGTTAGTCCCTGAGGATGGAAATTTAGTTTAAGCCAATACTGGAGTGAAGCTAAAGTAATTTTGGCTTCCACTGATATAGCACCTGTCTCTAGACAGATCAGTGTATTCGATACACACCTCGGGACCTGAAGAACTGCTCTGAGAAATTTGGACTGAACTCGCTGTAAGGGGGCAAAACTAGAGGAAGGAGGCCCAATAAAAGTGCCATAGAG
>NW_015173130.1:101174-136199 GCF_001447785.1 Gekko japonicus
GCATACAGTAAGATAGACACATGCTGTTGTTGATGTTTTGGTGGATGTAAACTGGGGGAGTCCAAGTAACTTTCTGTATCGTTAATATATAGATTAAACAGGGAAGGGGCTAGTACGCAACCCTGTCTAACTCCCCTATAGGTGTTAATAGGGTCCGATAGATTTCCTTTCCTAACCTGCAAATGGGTGTTATCATGAAGAGCCCGCAACAAAAAGAGGAGCCTTCTATCAATTGAGGAAACTTCTAAGCCGGCCCACAATTTCGGCCTCGATATTGAATCAAAAGCTGCTTTCAAGTCAATGAAAGCAGCAAAAAGCAAATTAGGACCTTTAGCAGCGTATTTTTCTATAAGGTGTTGAATTGTAAGACAGTGGATCTAAACTCTCTAAAACCAGCTTGCTCTGTCACAATCACATTTTCTTGGATCAGCCAATCCTCAAGCTTTACCAGAAGGTGTTTAGCATATAACTTGCTACATATATTTAAAAGGCTAATAGGCCGATAATCTTGCACACTTTTTGAATATGGGGACCACTATTGCCATATTCCACTCTGAGGGGATAAGGCCTGAAGAGTCTATAAAAGTGAGAAGGGCTGCAAGGAAGGGTGCCCACCAATCTATATTTTCATTAAAAAATTCAGGTGGCAGTGCGTCAGACCCTGGAGCCTTAGCAGATTTTAATTGAACAATATAGAATTTAATTTCCTCTTGAGAAACTGGTGGCCAGGAAGGCAAGTCCTCAAAATCAGCAGTTGTCACTGGGGTTAAGGGAGAATCTTTATACAATTGGTCAAAAAAAGTAACCCATTTGCAGGGCTGTATTGGGGGATCAGTCTGGGAGAATTTTTTTTTAAAATCAGGGACCAATCGCCAAAAGAGGGAGAAGTTTTTCTTTTTGGCAGCCAGAATTAATTCTGCCCAAAGAGCTTTGGTGTAATTTTTTTTTCTTTTGTTGGATTAGGTGTTTGTAATCCCTTTTTTGTGACCAGAGTTCTTGTTGGATTAGAAATCTTTGGTCACCACTTGATTTTTTAAACTGATAGTAAATGGCAGAAAGCTCTTTTCTTGCTTTTTGGCAATCCACATCAAACCAGGGTTTAGATTTCTTGTAAGATGTTGTGGAATGGCCTTTAGGTTCACATAGAATAGTTTTTAAATCCTGGACAAATCTATTATAACATGTAAGAAGGTCACTCTGTATGTTAAATTCCTGGTAGGTAATTTTGGAAATTTGGGAACATTTAGCCTCAATTACTTTTCTGAGTTTTGCTTGCATCTGGGGACACCATCTCACCTTATGACCTAATACCTGGGAACCTTCATGTAAAGGCTGAAGGGAAGTGGCTTGAAATAAAGAAGGAAACTTAAATTGGACGAAGAGGGGGAAGTGGTCACTATCAAATATTTATACTTTTACATTATATTACTGTGCAAAATAATACAATTAAATGATAGATTGTGGATTTAATGTTGCTAAATTAGAGAAACAAGAAGGGGGACCCGTGATACTTGTGAGGGAGTATTCCCCCACAGCTCCTGGACTGCCAAGGCTTCTCTCCGCTGCTGCCACCGCTGCCCACAACTGCAACAGCAGCGAGCTCCAAGCCACCAGGCTTCTCTCTCCCCCCATTGCTGCTGCCGCCAACAACAACAGCAGCAACAATGGCCACAGCTCCTAGCTGCGGGGCCTACTAGGCTTCTCCCTCCCATAGCAGCAATGGCCACGGCTCCAAGCCGCCAGGCCTACCAGGCTTCTCCCCCCCCATCGCTGCCGCCGCCACTGACAACAGCAGCAACAATGTCTGCAGCTCCTAGCTGCGGGGTCTACCAGGCTTCTCCTTCCCATAGCGGCAATGGCTCCGGCTCCTAGCCGCCAGCCTGCCAAGGCTTCTCCACCCACCAGCACCAATGTTGGAGACCCCTGCGGGCTCTGCCACAGATCCCAGAGGTAAGTGTGTTCTCTGCGCATGCGCAGGGAACGCTCTTTTACTTTTGGGGGGATTTAACTATCCCCCATATAGTTTCTTAAACTTTTCAGATTTTTCTACACACCTGGGGACTGCTCCAAGTGTGCAGGAAAATCTCTCTGCCTCCCAAGTGCCCCCGATGTGCAGATTTAGATATCTGCACGGAGGGGACAACTTGGCTATTAGATATATACAAGGGGGGACCCACAAGAAACTTGCGGAATGGTTATCTCATTCATCACACCTTTGCTTCCTCTCCTCACCCCCTACCTCTCTCACACTATTTCTCCCCTCTGCCCCCCTTTTCTTTCTATTTCTCCTCCATGCATGTGACTTCCTCTCTCTTTCTGACCTGTCATCTTTCTCTTTGTTTTTTTGCTTCCCTACTTCATCACTCTTTCTCTCTCTTTCTTCCCCCACCCCATCATTCTTTCTTTCTTTCTGCCCCCATCACTCTCCCAGCCTCCTGCCTGCTTCCTCCCCCACTCCGCAGAGCAGCAGCAGCAGTGGTGGCAGTGCTCCTAGCCACCCACCTGCTTCCTCTCCCCCCACAGCAGCAGTGGCAGTGGTCTGGGAATCAGCTCCCAGCTACAGAGATCAATTCACCTTAGGGCTGCCAGCTCCAGGTTGAGAAATTCCTGGAGATTTGGGGGTGAAGCCTTGGGACAGTGAGGCTTGGGGTGGCAAGCAGCCTCAGCAGGGTATGATGCAATAGACTCAACCCTCCAAAACAGCCATTTTATTCCGGGGAACTGATCTCTGTCGCCTGGACAACAGTTGTAATTCTGGGTGATCTCCAGTCCTCACCCGGAGGCTGGCAATGGTGGTTTTCATGGAGGAAACGGCTGGAGGGTGGCGGATTTAGCGATCCGCACAGACGGGGTGACTTGGGTATTAGATATATAGATATAAAGTTAAGGTCTGATAGGTAAGTACTGCATACTTTTCAATTTTTCCCAAAATTCCCCCCCCCCAACCTGGATAAAACTTTTAAAACCACAGCTTGAACATTTTTTTTTTTAATGTCTGGTTTACCCATAGTTACATAAATTGTCTTCCTTTCAACTTTAAAAAAAGATGGATTTATATATTTTTATATTTAATCAAAACTTGATAAATGGGCTTTAATTTGGCTATTTATTGACTTATTTATTTATTTTTATTTTTTGAATTTATATTCCGCCCTCCCCACAAGTGGGCTTAGAACTTGGATTTTAGATTCTATAGCATTAGAACCCCTTTCTACTACCAGTATGCAACTCTACCAAAGATACCTAAATAAGTTTACATTGCATTATATAAGTATTAACAGATCTGTGGCCTTCAGTTCCAATTTCCATATAGCCGGCTACTCCTGTACATGAGAGGGTTCATACTGCATATGAATCTGCCTTATACTGAAGTAGACCATTGCTCTACCAAGGTCAGCACTGTTTTCTCTAACTGGCAGCGGTTCTTTCAGGTGGAGCTCTTTCATATCACCTACAATCTGGTCCTTTTAACTACAGAAGCTGGGAACTGAGGCTAGGACCTTCGGCATACAAAACGAAAACCTCTACGACTGAGTCATGGTCTTTCCCCCTTCCTAAGTACCGTATGTTTGTCTTAAGAATACTGAAAACACTAATTCCAGAACTTTTCCTTTGATTATGCAGTTCTATTCTGTCAGCCCATGTACAAGAATATTTTCTGAGGACATGGATTGATGGGGATAATCAGATTTCAACTATCTTCTTTTACAACGGCATACCTACTTTCTATGTTACTTGATATATAGGCTTTCAGGATAATCAGCCAAATAAGGCTTGTTTCAAACAGAAGTACAATGAACTGCTTGTGGGCTCACAATCTGGGATCATACAGAAGAACCAATGGTATGAACTCAACCGACGCCTCCCTGTGTGTGTGCAGAGATGGATATATGGCACCACTAGTATGGTTCATGCACCCATTTTGCAATCTGTGGCGAATACACATATCGTGGTAGGTTGGGCATGTGTCTGTCTCCTCACATGGAAATACCTGTATCAGGGTTATCAGTAGTTCTGTCTTTGAGACCCTCATAGTGTCACACAGGTTTGGGCCATTATCGTCTTCATTTTCAGAAAAATAGGATATTATTTGATGAGCCTGAGTTCAACACTAACATGTCAACAAATACTGATATACTATATACTGTTTTAAAGGTAAAGGTAAAGGTTCCCTTGCTCGAAAGCCAGTCGAATCCGCCTCTAGGGTTGCGGTGCTCATCTCCGTTTCAAAGCCGAAGAGCCAGCGCTGTCCGAAGACATTTCCGTGGTCATGTGGCCGGCATGACTAAACACCAAGGCGCACGGAACACTGTTACCTTCCCACTGAAGTGGTACCTATTTATCTACTTGCAATTTCTTGCTTTCGAACTGCTAGGTTGGCAGGAGCTGGAACTAGAGATGGGAGCTCACTCCGTCACGCGGCACCCGGGTCTTGAACTGCTGAACTACTGACCTTCCACAGCCTGCAGTTCAGCGTCTTAACCACTTGAGCCACCGCAGCTCCTTATATAACTGTTTTACTATTAAGTAAAAATTACACGAAAAATGCATGATATCTGTAGCTACAGCTTATGGATTTATTTTCAGCCAGTGTGTTATTTAGGGAGCTAGTAACACCGTATCTCAAAATGTCAAATTTACAATGGATCACTGATGAATCTAAGTCTAGAGCAGTGCTTCTGGGCATTGTCATGAAAATCAACTACACAAACCATACATACATGCTCCTACAAAAAGAAGAGGCAACAACTGTTTTAGCTAGTGTGTGACACAGAGTGTTGGACTGGATGGGCCATTGGCCTGATCCAGCACGGCTTCTCTTATGTTCTTAATTCAAGAATAATGCAAGAAGCAAATCATACCCTGGTTTTTCTCCCCATGCCAAATTCTCCTTCTGCATACCAAACGAAGTGCAAACATTCAAATATAAGGGTGAAAAAAAGGTTATCAATAGTGTGATGGTAGAATTCTATCAATAGACAATAGACGCCTATCAATAAACAGAATCCTATCATATGTTGCTTGTGACTGCTCTGTCATTCTTGTTGCTTTCATTACAAAGAAGTCTAATGAACACCATGACTGAAAACCTTTTTCAGTGATTCAGAGAGACCTACAGTGACTTCTTCAAGCAAAACTTTAATTGTGCAAAATCTTCAATATGAAGACTGCCAATCTGTTGTATAAGAAGTAGTCCATGACTCCTTTACAGGGCTAGCAAAAGGTACAGTGCACTATTCCACATAGGATTAGGAGCAGCTTATTACAGAAAATAATTGTCCATCACAAGAGTTTTATGGACACCATTCACCTTACTTCGCAAGTTCATTGCTCACTGGGAATGTTCCACAGCCATGCCAGGTATATCATTTACTCTTTTAACTGGATTTTATTTTCAACCATGCTGCGCACTGCTGTGTCTTTTTGCCTGCCTTTGTAATAATATTCCCCTGCCACTTTTTGTTTATATCCACATACAGATATTTCTGCCAAATTAGGGCAACATTTTATATGTACTGAACTCCGGCTCACAGCAATTAGTGCTATATTTGTTAGTCCTCAAGGTGCCACAGGACTCTCTATTGCTTTTACATATTATAAATCAACAGCCAATTTATTTATGAATGTATTATTTATTTATATGGTCGAAATAAGCCCTCAGGGCACCAACAGAAATCCCTACTACTAAAAACAAACAACAAACATTTAAAACTTTATAATGCAATTAAAATAAGTCATGCATCCATAACACATGGCTCAGAGGCAAATAAATGTCTATCTCATTTAAAAAAAATCTGATTAAAACTGCAGCTACCTATTTATCAGCTGCCATTCCATCATCCACAGTTAAGGTAACATATTACCATATCTCAGAACGGAAAACCAATATAAGAACAAATAAATCATAACTGGAAGCTAAAAGAGATTAAAAGATATAGATCTCATAAACCTGGAATAAAAATTGCTCATTATTAACGTTTTAAAAATCACACACAGCAAGTGTAAATACAAAGGCAATAATCTAGAGTCTCGCCTGCTGAGTCACACTGGAGGTTAAGCATACATACCGAGGAACACTCTTTACTTTCTAATGCTTATCCATAGCTGTTTTCACACTGAGATTTTGCTCTGTCATCACTTCCTTTCAAGAGCTATTTTTGGGGGGGAGGGGCAGCATCCACATGACTTTGTGCTGTATTTGTTTTATATTTCCCCTGTTTTGCTATGACCTTTCCGAAGCCTTGCTTGATATAATCTTTTTGGAAAGACTGCTGCCAATGTGCCTTTGCACATCATATGGGCGGGAAGGTGCACATTTTTTCAGGTCCTGCCCATGCCCGCCCCATTTTCTTTACCTCAGCCCCTGTGGCAGCTATTTCCCCCCTCCGCTGGAGGGATTTTTCCAGGGTTTTTCCTCTTAGGTCAGTAACAGCTATATTGCTATAATTATAATGACCTACTGCACCAATGTATTAGTTCCCAGCTTTCATTTAAAAGAAGTAGTCAGGCCTGGTTGGGAAGTTATAAGGGAAAGATGCTGGCTAAAAATTTCTTCTCTGCAACCCAAAGGACACGAGACCTTCCCCCCCCCAATGAAAGCTGGGAACCTAGTATATTGCTTCAATAGCCATTTATAATGTGGAATTTCACATTACCCAGTTTCTCCCGGTTTCAAGCCGGTATTCTTCCGTTTTGAGGTGAACCGGTACAGGGCTGCCATTTCACACATGGCTTGCCCCTACCGGAAACCAGCCGATTCAGAAGCGGTTTGGCATTTCAGACATGCACCGCTTTGTTTTCCCGCCGTTTTCTTCCCGTGCGGGTGATCGATTTTTGTTTTAAAAAAACGGTCGATTTATAGCGCTATAGCGCTATAGCAGTATAACAAAACACTCCATGCATTCCAATGGGATTGATATAGTGCTGTAACGCTATAACACTATAAAGCGAACGTTCAAAAAAAACCCAAACCGCCGGAGATCGCCCGCGCGGGCGAAAAAAGGCGGGGAAAAAGCGTATCCGAACCGGGAGGGGGAACTGGAGACTACTCAGAAGCAGTTGACAGGTGAAACGCTTCAGTCCCGGTTCCTAAACGGGACTGAAGCTTTTGTGTGTGAAATGGCAGTTACATTCCGGTAGGGAACCGATTCTCAAACGGGTTCTGTCTGAAATGATAGACCAGAACCCGTTTGAGAACCGGTTCCCTACCGGGAGATATCACCTGTCTGAAATTCCCCAATGTTATAGCACTATAGCTATTACCGTTTTTTTAAAAAGCCTGAAAAAATCCTCCAGTAGGGTTGCCAAGTCGGGTGTTGCGCCATAGCGGGGGACTCCTGGCTGGCGTCTGGAATGCGCGCGCGCGCACCGCACGCATGTCACCCAGAAGTGACGTGACGTCGCCGGGTACACTGGGGGTGGGGCCACGACCATCTAAGGGAAAACCATAGAGTTTCCCCTCGGATGACCGTGGCCCTGCCCCCAGCATGCCCAGTTTGGTCGCGCCATTTCCGGGTGGCGCGCACTTCGGGGTGGGGCTCCCCCTGGGGCCCGATCCGCCGCCGGCGGGGAACAAGTCTCTGGGGCGGGGGTTTCCCCACCCCCTGGGGGGACTTAGCAAGCCTATCCCCCAGTGGCAGGGGAAAATGGCAATCACAGAGGGCTGAGGAAGACAAGTGAGAGGGAAACTTACATGTGGATGCTCCATCACAATCGTGAATGCTCTGCATTTGCAGCAACAGTGAGAGCTTCTTGGAGAATCTGCTCCGTGTGGAAGCAGCCCCGTCCCCCTTACCCCAAACAAAAGATATTTTGAAATTTCTTCATGTTTAAAGTGTAGTTTGCAGTTGGGATGGTGTGCATGATAGGAAGATCATCACTAGAACAAAAACTTAAAAGAGGTAATGCCCGTTAAAAGATTGATCTGAAGACAACAGCCCCAGTATACAGGCACTTTGCCTACCTTAGCATTTCCAAGCCTGGAAAAACCCACCCACTTGAGTTGGCAGCAGTGTTCCCTCTAAGCTGAGTTAGTGTGAGCTAGCTCACAGTTTTTTAGCCTCTGGTTCACACATTTTTGTCTTAGTTCAGGAAGGATGGCTCCAGAGCAAACTAATTTATGCAGTAACCAAATCGCTTGCTCACAACTTTAATGCCAGTAGCTCACAAAGTAGAATTTTTGCTCACAAGACTCCAATGCTTAGAGGGAGCATTGGTTGTCAGAGCTATGAGAAATTGCAACTAGGAGACAACTTGATAAACCACTTCTCACATGTCAATATTGCCTCTTCTAGGATCTTCTGGGAGGGGAAGGCAGCACGGTCTTGTCAGACCTTGGAAACTAAACAAGGTCAGTACTTAGATGGGAGACCACCAAGGAGAAATCTGCAGAGGAAGGCAATGGCAAACCACCTTTACTTTTCATTTGCCTTGAAAGCCCCTTGAAGGGGGTCACCATTAGTGTTCCTTCTAAGCTGAGTTGGTGTGAGCTAGCTCAGTTCTTTAGCCTCCAGCTCACCTCACCTCACAGATTTTTGCCTTAGCGCAGGAAGGATGGCCACAAAGCAAACTAATTTATGCAGTAGCCAAGTCGCTTGCTCACAACTTTAATGCCAGTAGCTCACAAAGTAGAATTTTTGCTCACACGACTCCAATGCTTAGAGGGAGCATTGGTTGCCAGAGCTACTATTGGCCAGATGAGCCTTAGCTTGATTGCCACAAAACCTGCCTGTTTTCTTGCATGCACACACTCTCTCTCCTATTGCACCACACAGCACAACCTAGTTTCAGAAGCCTTCATCCAAATTCCAATTTACCATGGCATACTCATGCAGGCAGCCGGGCAAACTGGGTTTTCCCTTCCCAATAACTGGAATTCTAAACCAGTTTAATTCACAATTAGAATTCCAGTTTGTGCAGCAGAAAGAAATTTCAGTTTGCCCCACAGCCTGCATTTGAACAGTAGAGTAATCTGATTCAGGGTTTCCAAGCACTTCGATCCCATGTGTGAGGGGAGGAGAAACAGCAAGCCTAAGCATGGAAACCTGGAAGCATGCCTGTAACAAACAGAGGTTTGCTTGAAATGGCTGAATGTGCATTGGCTTAGGACCTTAAAATATTTTTCTAGTCTTGCACATAACATCTCTATGCCACCATCAGGTCATCAGTAGTTAGAAAAGAAGAGTCTTCTACATAGGGTTGCCAAGTCCTTACCGTAGGTATAGCGGGGGGAGTCCAGCGCTACTCTGGGAGTCAATGCGCATGCGCAAAGCATGCGCACACCGCAATTACGTCACCCGGAAGTGACGCAACTATGTCGGGCACGCCAGGGGTGGGGCCACAAGCATCCAAGGGAAAACCATAGAGTTTTCCCACGGATGACCGCGGCCCCGCCCCCAACACGACTGCGTCACTTCCGGGTGACGTGCTGACGCCAGGCACGTCACGTGCTTTGGGGGTGGGGTTCCCCCGGGGCCCGATCCGCCGGCAGTGGGTAACGGGCCTCTCGGGCGGGGTTTTCCCCGTTCCCCCGGGGGGACTTGGCAAGCCTACTTCTACATATGCCCAAAACAAAATACACTTAGGTAGCAAGAAAAGCACATCAACAACAGGTTTAAACTTTGAGAAATAAATGTGGAATCTCTCAGATAATCCATTAAGCTGCATATCCTTTGTAATAATCTTCCTCAGCCTATGTGCAAACATTCTCAGGAAGCGATGTTCTACTATATCTAACCGCAGCCTCCCATGTGTTAGAAAACCTTGTTTTCTTACTATGTTTGGAGAATGAGGAGGAGTTGGGACTGACAGGGGCATGGGAGAGAAAGCAGAAGGAAAAGAGGCAAAAAAAATTAATCTAACTGAAGCAACAATGAAAGAACAACAGTAAGTAAACCCCCTACTCAGTCCAATTATCTCATATTCTCATACTCCCCAATGTTTCACAGGAAAACAAATCTCCCAATTCTCAGTTCAAGGTCCCTACTGTGACACCCCTGCCTTCCCACTCTGATAAACACTGCTGATGGCTGCATTCCACCTGCCTGTTTTTTTCCCACTGAAGGTTATTTTGGTAAAGTGTTGAATAACATAAAAGTTGTTTCCCAAAGTGCAAGTTACTTCCCAAAAGTGGGGGGGGGGAAGCAAATTTCACCAATTCCCCCACCCAATGCAACCTTGCTGAACTGCTCCTGGGGGACAGAATCCTCAGGAACACTGTGGGGAGCCAAGTGGGGGGAATAGTTAAGACCCCCCCCTTTCTGTTGTAGTAAATGATGTTTGGATTTAGCCCATATGAAGAATCATCATTGTCCTACATCATAAACACATACCTCACCAGCTGCAGTGTATAAAATGTCAGACCAAGCAATGCCTGATGTATTAGCATTCATCCATTTACATGGATTTATTTATTTTATAGCATTTACTCTGCCTGCCCTTCTCAAAAAGACTCAAGGTGGATGTGCAACATTACCCACTCAAAGGTTACACCTTGAGACAGTGAAGAGAGAGCTGTACCCTGAAGAATATTCCTGCTTAGCAACCCACCTTCACAACACCTTAACTAGACATCACTCCAGACCAAAGACAGGGACAGTCATTCACCAGGAAACAGGCATAAAAATGTAGGAACTGTGTGGGAAAGTCACCGCAGATGGATTCTGATGTTACAACCTGACCACTGCTTAGCCGCAGCTTGGTGTAGTGGTTAAAGTGTCAGACTAGGATCTGGAAAATCCAGGTTCGAATCCCCACCCTGCTATGCAAGCTCAAAGGGTGACCTTCGGCCAGTTACACACTCTCAGCCTAAGCAACCTCTCAGGGTTGTTGTGAGAGTAAAATGGAGGAGAGGAGAATGGTGTAAGCCGCTTTGGGTCTCCATCAGGGAAAAAGATTGAATAGTTTTTTAAAAATCAACAGTAAAATATAAATCAAACAATGGGGGGGGATTGCTTTGTACACATTCCACATTAATTCTCTTCTAATATTACCTGCACGACATTGTTCCCAGCAAAAGTTGCCCTTCTCCATATCCGCCCTCTGCTCAAAGCCTCATTTAATAACTGGGCTAGTCTCCTCTCCATGTCAGCTTGAAATACATCCTCTTGAATCTTCTTCTTGGCGACACCCAAAACAACTATATTGAAAGAAAAATGCAAGCAGTAAAACTGGTATTTGAATACACAGCTTCAAACGTAAACAATCCAGTGATTTCTGGCTTAGGGGACACCATCCAAAGTAGTAGACTTGGGGAATGATCGAGGTTTATCTTTGCTAACTGATATACATCAACATATGAAATAACACTTTTATATTATATACTTGTAAGTCCAGAACCTCGTTAGGAAGCCTTCTTTTTCCTTAGCTGTAAGGCTTTTCTTTTTCATCCTCCTTTAGAATAAAGGCCTAATGCTTAGTGTCTGTGTTATTCCAAAGCTTATTTGAAATGAATCTGCTATTTGTTGCCACCACCGATATTAACAGGAGTGCTTATATGCCAAGTAATTAAATGGAACAGACAAAATCAGAGTGACCTAGGAGTTAGGGGGCCAGATGAATATTTCCCACTCAGCATGAAGCTCACTGACTTTGCGGTGGTTATTCCCCGCTCAGCCTCGCCTACCTCACAGGATTGTTGTGAACGTTAACACAGAGGAGGGGAGAGCCATGTACACCTTCCTGAGCCCTTGGAGAAAGGACTGGATAATTAAATAAATGTGTAGAAATGTTTTTTGTACAACAATAAGAGGGAGGTCATTTGTGTCAAGGGATAGAAACTGGAGCAGTACAATGAGCACAACCTGAGTACAAACTGGAAGACAATTCAGTGTCATTGAGGGCTGGACTGAGTGAATGTGTTCAATTAATGACACAGCTTCTCCTGGTGCCACAAGATTTCCACAATGCCAAGAAGGTCTCGTATCAGGGGAAGCCTCCATGCTCTGAAGGAACCATCAGAACAGATCCATGTGATCCAAACCTTTATTCTGCCTTAAGTCCAGTTTGTACACTGTGTCTCTGTGTGTGCACTGATGTACGTATTGTTGCTACTGTTTCTACAGCCATTTTTAAACTGCTGTAGCCAGTATCTCAAATGGGAGCTTTGACACTTGAAAGCTTATACCCTGAAAACCTTGTTGGTCTTTAAGGAGCTACTGGATAACACCCAGGGTCTTCTACCATTTTGGTGTAGTGGTTAAGTGCATGGACTCTAATCTGGGAGAACCGGGTTTGATTCCCCACTCCTCCACTTGCAGCTGCTGGATGACCTTGGGCAAGACATAGTTCTTTCAGCGCTGTCTCTCAAGGGCAGTTCCTGAAAGAGCTCTCTCAGCCCCACTTACCTCACAGGGTGTCTGTTGTGGGGAGGGGAAGGGAAAGGAGTTTGTAAGCCACTCTGAGACTCTGAGTGAAGGGTGGGGTATAAATCTAATCTCTTCTCTTCTTCTACCTGCTGTCAGCTATGCTGCCATAAGGTTAAGGGACCCCTCCTGGACCCCCTCTCTGTCTTGTGTACCAGCCTGAGCCGCATTCCTTTCCCCTGCGCTTCTCCTCTCCTTATCTCTGACCTTGTAGGCTGCAGATGTAGTGTCTCCACATAACTCATCCGTGAGACTGCTTTCGGTTCCCAGCTTTTAGAATTAACGGCCCAGGTATTTGTTCCCGCTGGTGGGAGTGGGGGGGTGCTTTTGAATCTACTATATCTCTCCCTGAGTCTAGGGGTTCGCTATTCCTAACAGTGACTATGCTCATGCTACCATTGTACTGGCAATAAAAGTATAACCTTGGAAGAAGCGTGTACTCAGTTGCTTGACTGTGGGTCCTCACACCTGCAGACCAACATGGCTACCCTCTGAAGCTATCTTTAATATTTAAATTGCTTTAAAACAGATTCCTGGTTCCTTAGATGCCTGCATCTTTGCTGCCACTGTTTCTACACTATTGTCTATTTTGTTAATCACAATTTAGTTGTACTGTTATTGGTCTTAATGTTATGGATTTTTGTAAGGCACCCTGAAAATCAAGCATGGCGGGAAAGTGGAGTGAAAATATTTGAAACAAACAGATTCAGTGTTAGAGAGACATTTGTGGGCTAGAGCAAAGACAGGCAATTCAGACACAATTCTTACAGACCTATTTGGGAGTGAGCCCCAGTGATTTCCAGCACAGGAAAACAAAAACAAAAAACAAATGACGGAAATGAACCTCAAAACAGGTGCTTATTAAGTTGCACAACACATTTCAATAACGTCATCAGGTGGTGACCACTGCAAGTTCTTCCATAGCAAAAATGTGTTTCCAAAGCATTCCTATAATTGTGCAGTCCCACATATTTCATATGACGGCACTCTTATTAAAAAACAGAAGAAGGGGAGCTTCCAGAGTGAGTGAGGTTCTATTGTTTAGCTTCCCTGAAATTTTTCCCTCCATAACATCTGGTTTAACTTATCCCATGTATTGTGATGCACTTTCCCATCTCCATCAGTGGCAGCTAATTAAGCAGAGAATATTATATTTTATCCTTTCTTTCCACCAAGGTATACTTGGTTTCCCCTTTCCTCCAAGATACAGTATAGGACAGTATAGGACAGATCAGGAAAGGGCAACTTGACATGAGTTCAAAAAGACAAGTTGGGATGGAAATGTCTCAAAGAAATGAATTTAAATAAAGAAATGTTTAGCAGCAGTTCTGGAATTGAACCAGCTTTTCTGCTGGTGAAAAAGAGAGGAGAAGGCCTCCTTGGACCACCAAAAATTCCTACACTGGGGATCATGGGACCTACATAGACAAAAGGTACTGTGAATGTAGTAATAAGGGAGAAACAGGTGAGACTGAGTAAAAAAAAAAATCTGTCTGCATCCAATCCCATAGATTCACTTTAGAAAAATGGCTACTACATATCCTGAATTTCTGGATGCCTAGCCCAGAATCATAGCCATAAAGGCAGAAATCATAATAATTCATAAGACAAATGGCAAGTTTAGGTCCAGATTTCTGGTCAAAGAATTTACACAGCTCTAGATGCAATTTGCAGTTATCACCTTCGATCACCTCATTTCATAGCTAGCATGATGTAGTCATTCAATAGATGTTGGACTAGAATCTAGGAGACCCAGGTTTGAATCCCCACTCTGCTATGGAAGCTTGCTGGGTGACCTTGAGCCAGTCACACATTCTCAGCCTCACCTATCTTACAAGGTTATTGTAAGTATAAAATGGGGACAGGGGGAATGTTGTAAGCCACTTTGGGTTCCCATGGGAGAAAAGTGGGGCATAAATGAAATACTCCAGTGAAGTGTAAATATAAAATGGAAGTAATTGTAGGGTAATACACTACACTAAAAATTGGTCCTAAGAAAATAAGTTTTATTATGTTTTTAATTTCTCTTCTTTCATTTAAATTTTCTTTCTTAATGATAAAACTGAATTCCAAAATACATAATGACATTAAACTGTTAAAGCAAATTGAAGAAATGAGACTGACCAAAAGAGGAACGTGCCTTACATTACCAACAGCAAAAGACAGTAACGTAATTCGTTTATTCAAACTTCCCTTCTTTTACCCTTACTGGCATTTTCCACACACACCTCCCTGCCCCAGTGAATGAATCAAACTACACACAATTTTAATATACTTCAGATGTAGTTTCAGAACCATGGTCACTACTTTAAAAAAAATTAAAATGCCTTTCATGACTGAGTCTTCATGCTGTTCGGCTAACAGAATATCACAAAAACAATTCAGTCTTATAGCAGTACATACCTGTTCGCACCCAGGAAGATTTCATCAAGTGAGATGTGTTCAGCTGAGGGTAATAAACAGCTGGAGAAAAAAATGGATGGGGGAGGAGACAGAAAACATGATATTAATGGTAAGCTCCAGAACTCTAACAGCTAGGAATCAAGAGGCTATTTTGCAGTTCCTACTGAGATAATGAAATAAATTGTGCAAGCTCTGGGGTACTATAATCACTGCTGCCAGTTCTACATTCTGACCACTGAATTAATTTAATTAATTCCTACAGAGGTATTATATGCTTGCATATTTTGAGACAGATTGGAAGGAGGAGGAGAGCTACCCTGCAAAATTAGAAAGCTCATTGTCTTCTTTTCAAATAACTAATGCTACAATCCTATGAACACTCTTCTGATAGCCCAATTGAGCAGACTTGTGTAAGAGTCTATCTCCTTAGTATTGCACTGTAAATGCACCATCTTCTGAAATCTAGTACGCTAAGGCTACAGGAGAAGAAAAAGGAAAGGTTCCTGGTTTTGGCCGTAACTTGAAATTTATTTATTTCAAACATATTTAGTGCCTTCTCCACCCAGTTCAGAGTCTTCAAGGTGGTGAGCAGCCAAATCATTAAATGAAATTATAAAATGAATATACATAAAATAATAAAAACAATTCAGTAAAACACAGACACATAAACACAGACCGGAAGATGGGTCAATAAGGATCACCGGGGGAATGCCAAAGGAAATAGAAAAGTTCCCACCCACCCCTGTGCATGACAGTGATTGAGGGGCATATCCTGAGGTGGTGGGGCAGCTGCCAGGGCCCAGGACTTCTGCCTGGTCCACAGCTGTTAATTTGCATGCCCTAGCTCCACCTGCTTGATTGCAGGCACCCCACCATCCATGCTCCCAGCCTTACACACTGACCCGCAAAGGAAAGGGCATATGGGTGATTCAGGCATCTGTGAATGTGGGTGGTGAGAGGGCTCATGAGGAAGTGGAGGAATGATGCACAGGCATGTGGGGTGGTGGGTGCAAAGAGAGGCATGAACAGAGGACAGCAGGGGGATCACAGAATCATAGAGTTGGAAGGGACCTCCAGGGTCATCTAGTCCAACCCCCTGCACAAGGCAGGAAATTCATAAATCCCTCCCCCCTCCACACCTGCAGTGACTGCTGTTCCACGCTCAGAAGGTGACAAAAACCTCCAGAATCCAAACTGGCCTGGAAAAATATTGCTTCCTGACCCCAAAGTGGCAGTCAGCCTTTCCCTGGGCGTGTAAGAAAGGGTCACAAGAACTAAGCACTGAGGCAACCGTTCCTGCCCTCCCTCTCATGAAATGCCTAAATTCACACAATCTGCATTGCTGTCAGATGGCCATCTAGCCTCTGTTTGAAAACCTGCAAAGAAGGAGAGCCCACCATATCCCGAGGAACCTACCACCTCCCAAGGGTCATATCTGCTCTCTCTCCAGGGCCCTAAAAATCTGGAGGTGACCCTATATAGGGTAACAATCAAATCACGCTAGGGAGGAAATTTCATAATTTCAGTGCCATAAATGAAAGGGCCTGTTCTTGGGTTGCCATCCATCTAACCCCAGATGTTGAGGGTACCAGAGCAGGGCCTCCGACAGTGGCTGTAGTGCTGGGTTAGGTTCGTATGTGGATAGGTAGTCCTTAAGGAAATGAAAAATTCAGAGGAACTGGTTGGCCACTGTGTGAAACAGGATCCTGGATTAGATAGACCACTGGCCTGATCCAGCAGGGCTCATTTTACGTTCTCATGTTCATACCTTCATTTCAACTCTGAATCATAAATTTCTACTGTGAAATAATTTACTCTTATTTCTCTTGTCTCTTAAGATATTAAATCTCACTGTTCTTATGTCATTCCCAAAAGTGAACATCAACATACTTGAATGTGTCTCTTGACTGCTTTAAAACAGTCTTCTGTGTACATTATAGGAATCCTCTGCTGGAACCCATAAGAGGACTATAAAATACACAGACCATTTATAAATAAAAGTTGTAGGTTGTAACAAGTCATGCCAGTCATCCTATTTGCCCCAGCAGAGACCATTAAAGGAAAGGGTTCCAACTGTAGCCTAAATTCAGTACAAATGTCAGGTGAACACATGAAGCTGCCTTATACTGAATCAGACTATTGGTCCATCATGGTCAGTATTGTCTACACAGACTGGCAAACTGGCAAACAAGAGCCAGTTTGGTGTAGTGGTTAAGTGTACAGACTCTAATCTGGGAGAGCCGGGTTTGATTCCCCACTCCTTCACATGCACCTGCTGATGTGACCTTGGGTCAGTCACAAGCTCTGGCACAGCTGTTCCTGAAAGAGCAGTTTGTGTCAGAGTTCTCTCAGCCCCACCCACCACACAGGGTGTCTGTCGTGGGGAAGGGAAGGGAAAGGAGTTTGTAAGCCGCTCTGAGACTCCAAGTGAAGGGCGGGGTATAAATCCAATCTCCTCCTCTTCTTCTTCAATGGCTCTCCACAGTCTCAAGTAGGGATCTTTCACAACACTGTGAGCCTGGGTTCTTCTGCATGCAAAACAGATGCTCTACCACTGAGCCACAGCACCTCTCCACCTGCCTGCTGCTGAACTGCCCGCTCTGAATAGATCCACAGGGGACATTCTGGACAGTCATGGTCTGCAGTGAGAACTCTACTGTCCTTGGCACAGGACAATGCTTGGAACACTAGATGAAAAAGACAAGGATTGGGGGAAATTACTGTATCCCTGCTAAACACATGATTCCATCTACAGAATTAGTGTTTAAAGGCTAAGGACCTCTAGAAAACTGGGAGTACCCTAGGTTTCAGGTTAATGGTTAGACCTTTCTTGCCACGCTGAGATGTTAGGAGTCAGACTGGACTGGTTATCGCCCCACAAAAGACCAGTATATTCCATTCTGCTCGTGCCTAGTTATTAGCACTATATTATCACATTGCATGGACAAGGACGCTAATGGCCATCTTCCGTATTTTGGGGGACTTTCCACTGTGCAGACAGTGGTTTGGGACCTGGCTGTCTACACATTAAATTTAGTGCCACTTAACAATATGGGATTCCCAAGGATGGAGTACATAGGTGCCATGAAATAACTGGGAGTGGAAACAGAAACAAATAATAATATTCCAAAATGTTCTTTCAAGAAGCAGACTACTCTGTGGTAGTTTGCTCTTTCAGAATGTGCATGCATTAATAACCCACAGACGAAGTACACAGTTTCTCATTACATGTCACACAAAGCTAGCTGAATTATACTGAATCAGACCACTGGTCCATTAAGGTTAATATTGTCTACTCAGACTGGTGATAACAGCTCTTCAGGGTCTCAGGCTGAGGCCCTTCACATCACCCAAAACCTGATCCTATTAACTGAAATCAATGTGGATTGAACCTGGGATCTTTCATGTGCAAAGCAGAAGCTCTGTTACTGAGTCAGAGACCCTCCCACATACCAGAGTAATTACTTGGGCCTAACACACCCAACCCATTGAGGGACATAACCTAGGTATGTAATGTAGTATGTTTCACAAATTTTGAACAGTCTTTTTCCATACGAATCTACCTGACCATTAAGGTAATCTTTGTGGGACCTATTTTGGGTGCCCCCATCATGAGGAAGTAGATGGGTGGCAACATGAGAAAGGACCTTCTTGGGCATAGAACCAGCACTGCGGAATTACCTTCCTAGGTAGAATCATCTGTTCCCCTCTTTCATTATCTTCTTGTAGCAAGTGAAGAACTTTTGGTCTTCACTTACCAACCTCCCTCCTATCTATGTTTTTAATTGTTGCTCTGTGTGAGTTTTATAACTGTTCACCACCTTGAGAACCTTAATCAGGTGAAAAGGCAGGATAAAAACATTCTAAATAAAGTACAGTTTTTGAAAGGTGTGTTTTTTGTTTATGGACGAAACATTTGGACTGGAATTTGATATAATGTGGAAAATCACTGGGGAGAAGTAGCATATAAAAAGTCATCAGTCAACACTGACCTGCATGCAAAACTCAAAAACCAAGGTTCAGGGGTGCAGAAACACTATGAAAATACGCAATAAATTTATCCCAAAGAACTATCACCTCAACAGTAATCAGATACTTTAATCAGAAAATTCTGGTTCCCTTTCCCAAATTGAATGGCATTAGTTTCCTGTAGTTCTCTAAATATTACATAGCTCTTGGTCTCAGCCATGTCCCTTGAAACAAGAGTCACAGTTTCCATCTACACAGTAAGTGAAAAGCTATGAATCATTTCCCCCTTAGTTGTGGATCAATTATTCAGAGAAAAAATTATTATGTAGAGTGTATTATATTGGTAGTTTAAAGGCAGGAAATCCGCTTGCCCATATGATACATTCATTTACCTGTGCATGCAAATACCATGGGAAAATGAGCAGAAAGAAACCTGTGCTGATGTTTCCTCAGCCTGGGGAAAACTGGAATTAGCCATCTGCTAAAGGACATAAAATTTTAAATGAAGAGCTGAGTTTTCTTAAAGACGATGTAATGCTCAGGCTTAACGCTCAACAAGCCATCAACATTTCATCAGAATTAGCTTGCAAATATGGCTTTTAAACAAACCCATGCATTCTTACAGCAAAGGCTTATATTAAAAAAAAAAGAACATTGAAGCACAGGAATTGCAGGAACCAGAGGCAGGATGCTGAGCCATTGGCAGCTCCACCCCAATCAAAATTTATTTGGGAAGACCATGCGGAACATTGCTATAAGCATGCTGTGCAAAATTTGTCTTGGTCCTTTTAGTCCTTGTATAAAAAAGAAGAAGAAGAAGAAGCAAGTATCTCCTGCTGCTCAAGATCTGTGAATCAATGAGCTTCTAAAGGTATAAAAGGAAGGAAAGGAAAATATGTTGTCTTCTGCAGGACCAATTTTATAAACTTTACACATCAGAAACTCTCCCTGCCCAATGGGTTTACAACCTAATTTAGACACGTACTTTATTGTTAGGCATCTTAATGATTCTATATTTGGGACTGGGAAGAAACTCCCCTTCCCCAGTCAAATTCCATCTCCTCATTCTGGATTCTTGCATAGGCCACACTGAAATGTTAGAGCAGTCAACCAATTAAAGAATGTTTAAATTGGGTCATCATCCACTTTATTTAAGTGTATTTAAATAAACTTGCATATTAAGAAAGCTTCAGTGTCCTTTTAGATACTAAATTATCATTTATTAGGACAGAAGACTACCTTACAATTAGATCTTAAGCGGAGTTACACCCTTCTAAGCCTGTGGAATTCAAAGGACTTGGAAGGATGTGACTCTGTTCAGGACTGCACTGTTATACTCAAGCCTATAAGTAATCCATCAGTCCAAACTCAGCATACCCCAACCCATGTACCCTGACTTGAGAATATTCTTTTTTTTATGTTGTCGAAGGCTTTCACAGCCGGAATTCATTAGTTGCTGTAGATTTTCCGGGTTGTGTGGCCATGGTCTTGGCATTGTGGAACCTGATGTTTTGCCTGTAGCTGAGACTGGCATCCTCAGAGGCATAACACAGAAAGATGGAGTACTCTCTGTGTCAAGGTGAGAAGAAAAATATACAGCAACTAATTCTTTTTTTCTTTTATTTTTGCAGTCCCAGGCAGATGCCTTTATCAAGTTCCTCATGAGTTACGCTTTGTGAGTGGCTCAGTTTGGTGGTCTAATTCCTCGGATCTCACAGCTCTTTATTAAATTTAGATAATATTGTTTTTCCCACATCTTTCTTTCCTTCCTGACTTTTACAGTGTATGTTTATCTGAACTGCAGTTTCAAATAAATTGCATGGTTGTAACTGTTCTCTTTTCCAAAGCTGAAGCACCAACCATTATCTTTAAGGGGTGGCACTGAGATGGAAGGAAAAGAGAAAGTTAAAACCTGTTTTGTTTTTAATGGCCACAGGTCTTGTCATTGGGGGCTTTTTTGGTTATGCTGTGAAAGGACTATATCCAATTACGTCTCAGAGAAAACAGCCTCCTAAATAGGTCTGTATCTATGTGTACTGTGTCTCTTGCTTAGCATGATCATGCACTATATTATCCAGTTTTACGCTTTCCGTCAAGAGCAGCCAAACTATTAGAAGATGGAAGACCTCCCCCATTAAATACCTAGACTCACATCTGCCCTTCCAGCCATGCAAAACACAAAAGTGATAAAGTACTTTGGCATCTAAAAGTGATTATCCTTGAAAAAATGCAACAGGACTTTTCCTCCCTGACCCATTCAATTTATATAATCATCAAATACGATCCTAGTTTTTAAAAGCTTTGAACCACTTCATGCCATAACTTAAAACATAGATAAGGCCAAAAACAAAAGAGAAAATACACAGTTAAGAAACTGCAAAACAAAAGGAACTGTGTAATGGAGTAGCAGACATACCCTAAACATATAAATTTATATAAATATCAAATCATACTGAAAACATCTCCAACAAAATATGATGGAGGTGTGATACATTCTATTGGAGATGTTTTCAGTATGATTTGATATTTATATAAATTTATATGTTTAAGGTGTGTCTGCTACTCCATTACACAGTTCCTTTCGCGTTGACAATAATTTAAAACATGACTGACAAAGTTTGAAAATTTTAAACTGACCACAACATCACATAGACAGTGCCAAAGAAAGAACAGATAACTTGCATATACTGATGGCCACAAAATACACTCCATTTGTTCTTGTAGATATTTCATTCAACTAAGTTATATGATTGCTTCATGGGTTAAAGATACGGCCATGAGAACAGGCCTTAAGTGACAGTGCTGTTAGCAACCACTGCCAGCTGTGATGACCAGAAATGAAGTCCCACTGTTGAGACAGAGCATTCATCCGACTTTTTTTTTTTGCCACCAACTTAGGATGACCCTGTAGGGCTTTCAAAGCAAGAGACGTTCAGAGGTGGTTTGCCATTGCCTGCCTCTGCATCGAGACCCTGGTATTCCTTAGTGGTCTCCCATCGAAATACTAACCGGGGCCAACCATGCTTAGCTTCCAAGATCTGATGAGCTCAGGCTAGCCTGGGACTATCCAGGTCAGGGTGTTCATCTAACTACATGGAGACAAAACCACCCAGAAAAGCTTGGCTAGACATAACAGGGAGGCTTGCAGCATCTATTTAACTGTGGTTAAATAAACAAGTGCACAAATCCAGTCTGTGCTGCACTCGGGAGTACATCTGGCTCTTCCCTCCTCTCCGGTACAGTATAATGCAAGGAATGCTGGTTTAACTCAATTAATTACTCCCAGCATTCTACAATTAAGGACACATCAATCTCCAATTTTGACATATTTATTTCCTTCACTGTTTTTGCCCCAGAACTGAACCCAAACAAACGGTTACTATATAAACTAAGCTTATTACTCCTGTTTGATCCTTGTATCTGTTAAACATCTTCATTATGCTGTATGATAATTTACTGCTCCCCCTCTACCTATACGTATGGACTAGTAATGTCCATTTTTGTCTCTGTCTTGACTCTAATTGGCTCTTCCTGGCAACTAACCTCCCCTCCCCCTTTCCATATGTCATGGTTGAGGAAATTCTGTTTCACTGTATCTGACGAAGTCTGCTTGCACATGACGACATATACCTTGAACAACACTTTATTGGTTTTAAAGGTGCCACTGGACTCACCTTTGGCATGTCTGATGTAAGTGGAGTAATTCTTAAGCCAATGTTCTTTGCCATGCTGTGCATGGTGGGTGGAAGAAGAAGGCCAGTGCACACACAAGCTCAGCATGGCTTGGGTTTCTGCATGTTTATTTAACCATGACCAAACTGGACGTGTGAATGCAGCCACAGAATCCTGAGACAGATTTATCTGGACACGAAGAGTGCTTCTTACATACACTGGAGTAATTTAAACAAGAACTTTTTTTAAACTATAAGAATACTTACGTTCTGCAATTTGCTGCACAGGAAAGCCCAAGTAGAAACTGAACTCCACCACAGACAGGTTCCTTAGCCATTCACTGACTTCAGACCCATTCAAGAATCCCCGTTTCTCTTGAACAGCAAATACGACTTGCACAGGACCTTGACGATATATTGCTCTAGACCTACCCAGGGTTATATTCAGTATCTGAAAAGATTATGTTAGAAAAAGGAAAAATATTAGGATCATTTTTCATTTTCCAACCCACCATTCTCAAAACACAAATATTACAAAGGGCAATTTTTATATTTGAGTCCATAACTAAAGCCTTTAGTTATGTTTTTAGTGTGCATTGGCCTTTTCCAAGAAATGCATCAACAATACTCTTGGCATCTATCTAGGGAGCAAATGAAGAAAGACCTGTGATCTGAGCTGAGGGAAGTACTATGCATGCACTATAGAACTGATAAAGCACAGTGACCAAGGTGTTGAGCTACAGCTCAAGATGACCTGGTTCACATGTTACCTCCACCATGATGTCTCAATGTGGATTGAGGTAAGCCATTTTCTTGCAGCCTCAGTTCTTCATCTCTATAGTTTGTGTATTTTATTTATTTACCAAAAAAAATTGCCCATATAGCTCAACAATTCCAATATGTAATACAAGAATAGTAGCACAGATTTATGTAAGTAAAAGTTATCTGAATACTCTAAAGCAAATGCAAAGTATTACTTATATACTGCTTTAAGTATTAATTATTATTTTGTAGGGAGACTCAGGGACAGGACATTTCTTTCTGGTTTTGTGGACCTTCCCTTTTTTTTCTTCTTCTTCTTCTTCTTCTTTTTTTTTTTTAAGAAAAACAGGTTTCCTCAGATGCCATTTAAGATTCAACTTTATTTTTAGGAAGGCTTTTGATATATACTGTACTTTACCTGTAGAATACAGTCTGTGTTAGATAGCTTTTAGCTGATTTTTAGCCAGTTAAAAGAATACAGTGGTTTGTATCCAGGAAACCATAAGTGGTACAAAGCATAGAAAACAGGGCTTTTCTGCACCCCTCCAGCTCTAGTCCACTGAGCCCCCCTTCCAAACAGGAGGGGTGGTAAAATGAAGGTCTCAAGTGGGTGAGGAAAACTGGCAAACATCTCCCCTTCCACTGCTAACAGAACTTCATTTCATTGGTAGAAAATGATGGAGGGATACAAGTCAGTGTCATCTATGTTTATTAATTATGTATTCTGGATCGCTTTGTATTTGCCTAAAGATAAGCATGTTGCAAAATTAACTAGTCAGGAATCATCATATAGTTTTTACAGGACTTTCCTGGAAGTAAGCCTCACTGAATAAAAGGAGGAGGAGGAGGAGGAGGAGGAGGAAGAGGAGTTTGATTTTTACCCCATCCTTCACTTCTCAGAGCGACTTACAATCACCTTCCCTTCCTCTCCCCACAACAGACACCCTGCGAGGCAGGTGGGGCTGAGAGAGCTCTGACAGATCTGCTCTGGAGAGAACAGCCCTGAGAGATCTGTGACTGACCCAAGGACACCCAGCTGGCTGCATGTGGAGTAGGGGAATCAAACCCTGTTTTCCAGAGTAAAGTCCGCCGCTCTTAACCACTACACCAAAGTAGACATGCTTAAGTGCACCGTATGAGGAAGTAAGGCAACCCCAAGGACTTCTAAGGCTCATTTTTTGGCCTGTAATTTACTTGGTTATTTGAATGCAGTCAATATTTAACAAGGCTCTGGAAACAAACAAACAAAAAAGATCACATTGATTGGGAATAACTGCAGCAATAATCACCAACTTCATCATGCTGCCTGTCCTCAACATACAGTAGTTTGGGGGAAGGAGAGAGGAAGGGAAGCTTTCCCATCAGAACCATCTTATCTCACCTGCACAGAGAAGTTAGATATGTCCAGATGATGCTTCCTCACTTCCCCAAATGCAACAGTCAGTCCTCTTTCAATACGGTGGCTGAAGTTACAGACTCGAATGTCAACATTTTGAGGCACGAACTGAAGCACTGGAAATATAAAGTTATATGTTTGTGTTACTACGATACTTGGAGCACTCAATAAGGGAATGACAAGGCTTGAACAGATATCCTTTATCCACAGATCCTGGTTCTCCCAGGGACCATCTCAACCTGAGGCCAGAATTCCAGAACTCTTCCCCCTTAGGTATTCACATACACTAGCATAATTGACCATCACAACGCTAGCTAGTGATAAATTATTACCAGGACAAGCATCACACTGTGCCTGAAGAATGGTATTTCTGAATCCCACTCTGCTCCCTCGCTCTTAGGGTTACAGTACACATCAAGTAAGTGATTTATGACAGGATCCCCTGACACAGGGTAGCACTAAATTAGGAGGACCTCACCTTTCGCCTGAGCCGGTAGACCAAAATCACTCCACTTCCATGAGCTGCTATTAGCAAGGTGGAATGTACAGGCATTCTCTCCCTCTGTCTACCTTTTTCTCTTCCACAAATAACAGCTGCACAAGAGTGACAATTTCGTGCACCCACTGGCACAACAGGCACAAAGGTGGAGAAAAAAAGAGTTAACTTACCCTTTACCCTGTCCTCAATGCTACAAGCCCAATCTAGCTGACTTCTCCCTTGGGCCTGCTGTTCAAGGCTAAACTATATCTTGAGGGATCTAGTCAAGGATCCACAATGTAACACATCCTTTGTCCTGCAGATTGCTCCACTGGACGGTGCATTTCTGTCTGCCACCTTGACCCAGTTTGCTGCTGACTTAAAATACAACCAGGATATTGCCAAGACTTCTCCGTAAAAGCCTTGCCTCGGCTTACCCTTCACAGCCCTCATTAGGCCACATGTTAGAACATTCCTCCACAACTTCTGTCCCACTAAGAAACCCTCCTCCACCACACAGGCTGGCGAGCCTGGGGCTGCAAAAATGGGGAATGGGAGGAATATGCTGCAGAGCAGTACAGTCACCAAAAACAGTGGGTGTTGGATCGCGCTAACAAAGGACTCGTAGAGTGATTCAGCAAGTGATTCAGCTTTATTTAGAAGTAACGAACAAGCACTAACTCAGTAAGAAACCAGAACAGAAAACAGTGGGAGCTTATGCTCCTTTTAAACATAACCGGGCTAATGTAGCCACGCCTATTTACAAATAACAACCAATGAGATTGCTAGAATAAAGACCAATGGGAGTCTTTCCCTCCTAGGGAATGGTATCGTTCTGATTGGTCGCTGTTACGAAGCGACCAATAGGAAGTTCGCTCAGAGGAGCCCTGGTCTGGCTCGAAGCTTAACAGGGGAGTCCTATGAGGTGATTCATGTAATCATTTCAATACATTACAATTCCTCCCCCCTAAGTTAAGCCATCATCCCAATTGTTTTATTATTTACAAACATGCAATCAACCTTTGTACATCAGTTATTCCAACAGTATTTACACTCATAGTCCTTCAGATAAGTCGGCATTTGCCGCGAACGCTGGGACCTGCGGAGCGGTGCAGGCTCCACGGGCAGACAAGGTTGTGGGTCAGAGTGGGGTTCACTACAGCCTGGATCAGGCACAGACTCGACTGGGATTTCAGCCCCGCACACAGGGTTCTGCCCTGACTCGGGGACAGTACCGGGCCTTTCGGTACTCACCGCCTGCTCTGGGGGTGTCCACTCGACATCAGGGGATTCAGCCGTCGGAGAGTCAGCGCTGTCCCTAGCCCAACGTCTCCTTAACTGATCTATGTGGCGCCGCCATATTCGACCGTCAGCTAACTGCACCACATACATTCGAGTACCCACAGAGTCGGATATAACCCCAGGAAGCCACAAGTGCCCGTTTGATTGGTCGCTGTTACGAAGCGACCAATAGGAAGTTCGCTCAGAGGAGCCCTGGTCTGGCTCGAAGCTTAACAGGGGAGTCCTATGAGGTGATTCATGTAACCATTTCAATACATAACAGTGGGAAGATTCATTGACATCAAATCCCCTAAAAACTGACAGGAGGAACTCTGACACCGAAACATGAATTTTATTGACACTGCCTTACTCCAGTACAGCTCGCTTAACAATTAAAAGTCTTTATTTACTCTATTTTTGCTCCCCTGGAAAACACAAAACACAAGCAACACAAAAACCACTAAATTGTTTAGTGTGGGGGTCAAGAGTTTCTGGAATGCAACATGTTAAAATGAATCATTCAAGAAACGGTGCTTTAAAGTTACGAAACATTACAATAGATGATGTATTTCATAAATGATCAAAGACAGCTCATTATTTTGTACCCCCCCCAAAAAAAAAAATAAAGCCAACATTTGCCATGACTGTCACTGCTTAAGCCACCTGTCTTTCTGCCATGGGCTGTTTTACCAACATTGCTGAAGGGCTTAAATAGCATATATTCAAATACACATGAGTGAAAACACCAAAGCAAGATGCAGAACACGAAAATAATATCACTCTTCATTAAATCTGTAATTTGAGAAAAGGAGCATTGCTTTGTCCTGCAATGAATCAAGATCAACACGACCAAGCTTCTCTACTCTGGCTCTATACAGTAAAAATACCAGAGTGATCTTTTAACTTACTAGTCTGCACATGGAATTTGCAGTCCGGAACAGTGAAAGAAGGTTGCAGTGATGAAATAAGAGGCATCTGACCACGAAGAAGGCTGCTGTTCACAAGAGCATTTATGACAGCAATTGCTGTGTAAACAAATGGACCCGAGGTCACCAAAAAAGAGAATTTTGGAGAAAGTCTGTAAACCTAAGAAAAAAGAAATGCATTTTTAAAAACAGATATGCAAGCACCTGGTGGCACCCACTGCTGCACAAGTACTTTTGCAGAAATACTGGGCAGGTTGCTCAGCACAGGAGGAGGGGATGCTAAAGAGGTATCCTATGACCTGGAGAGGTCGTGTCTATCTTGTACATCTAAAATATGGCGGATGGTGTTAAGTCACTGTCTCATGTGGTCCCTCTTCCCTCCGTGTATGCCAGTTCAAACAGCTGCTTTCTGTTCCATGTAAACCACAGTTTTCCATTACATGGAAACAATATAAGCAAACAATAAGTTGGGCTTGGCTTCCACATCAGGATGGCAAACTTTCTCCAACCTGGTTTAAAAGGCAGAAAATGTAAAGTTGTAATGTAATGGCCAACCATGGTTTACACTAAACAGGAAGTAACTAATTGAACTGGAGTGCACAATTGGAGAAGGGAGAGGGAGGGAGGAGTGCACAGACCCTTCAATCATGCTGTGCCAAACCACAGCTTTGTGTTATATATGAATTTACTCAGTTTGGGCATTGCGACAAACCCTTTCTCTCTAGTCTTCTCACCTTGGGCATTCTCAGGAATGGAAGGGAGGGACACAAGTGTTGAGAATAAAATAAACATACTCCCGTTGACGGAGGAAAACTCATGGTACTAGCAGCCCCGAATGTTTAAAGTACAGGACCGTGACTCTGAAATTGTGATTAAACCTGAACAAATCATGAGACCCAAACACACTACAAAACTTTCTAATTTGCTCTCTTTTCCCTGGACACAGTGTTTTCTAAAACCATAAAGTCTAGAAATCTTATTTTCTTTTAAATCCAGAAAAGTAAACAATTGGATTTTTAAAAAACTGTTTATATAAGTATTACAAGTCCCAAGTATTTGGACCTTCTGGCATAAAATACAATTTGACTGAATCAACCCTGCAATGCAGGGCCACAATTTTATATATTCTTTAGGCACCCATAATATACTGTCACCACACTCCACTGACACAGCATGCTATCAAAGCATCAGACCAGAATCCCACATTTAGAAGTCTGTATGATACCAGGATGAGGGTTGGGGGGGAAATCTAATTTCTGCCAACAGCTGAAACTAGCTCCTTTTAATTATTGCTCTTCCCATTTTTTTCTCCTTTTAAATACATATTTGTACTTAAAATTTGTAATGACACATAACATCATGAACTTCTACACTGATAGCTTCAAGAACTCATTTCACACAATACAACTATAACCAGCAACCATGGTTCACCCTCATCAATATTATCCACATATCCAACTGTAGCTAATTAAAGCTACATTACTGTAGTGTACCGTACATGAGGCTACCCTTGAAGGCTACCTGGAAACTGCAGCTAGCGCAAAATGCAGCAGCCCATTTCTTATTGGGAGGGACAGCCAGCAGGGCCACAAGCCCATGACTCTCCTATTCTGAGGTCCCCTCACTGGCTGCTGAGGAGCTTCTGGGTCCAATACAAAATTTCAGCGCTCACTTTTAAAGCCCTTCTTGACCTGGGCCTGCATAATGAAAGCCTGCATCTCCCTGCATGTTCCTGCATGGCAACTTCATTCTTTCCAGCGCAAAGTATTGTCAGTACCCCCATGGCTAAGGTACATTCTGCAATGGTCTAGGCTTGGGCATTTTTCAGTGGCTGCCCCACAGCTATGGAACAGCCCCCTAGAACCAGTCAGAGAGCTTTTGGGGCCTGGACAAAGGGGAGATACCCTGCTGGTGGGGCCTAAGGAGTTTTCTGATGGGTTTAAATGTACTTTTAAATCTGTTTTAAATTTCTTATCCAATTGTTTTTATATTGTTGTTATCCACTTTGGGTCCTAAAATGCTTGGGAGAAAGGTGGCGATATTAATATTTTAAATAAAACAAATGTGGCTACGTTGTCTAATACTGTTTGGAAAGGTTAACACCATGTAGGGATATGGGGTATGGGGTAGAACAACGCCAGGTCACCACTTGGCAATGTGCTTTTGACGGACTGCAAGAAGGAATCCTTTCGCCTGCCTCCCTTCCTGATAAGCTTCCTGCTCTTACCACCCACATGGAAAAATAACAATGAACAGAATAAGCCACTGTGAAGTGGGAAACCGTTCCCACAGCTGAAACTGTGTCCTATGTGTGATACCACCTCCCCTTCTTACCCACCCCCAAAATGTATGCCCTCTCTGCTCAGAAATACATGCTTCAAGGACTGTGGAGGAAACTGAAAACATGGGGTGCACATTTCAAAGCCTTGGAGGTCTTTAAATCACCCTTATTCCATTGTCACAGCCTCCCTTTATTGAGAAATCCCCCATTCCAGTCCCCGAAGGTACATCTCTGGGGGGGGGGATTTCAAATCCCACAATATGAATTTCACCCATGTGAAACTAATCTAGCATTTCCAGGGGGTGCATCTAGTAGAACTAAGTAAGGGCTTGCAGGGAAATGTCACATTAAGCTGACATTTTCCTTTCAAAATTGCTAGCGTAAACTTGCTCCAAATGTTTTTGTATTTGATGTGTGAGCTCCATAAACCTCAAAGGCTTGAAGCCCCCCCCTTTCCACCACCAGAAGCTGCTCTAATAAAAGTTATCACCTTACATATTTTATGCCTCATGTTCCTACTGAGCTATTAATGTTAAAGAGCAAGCACCCATTGCATGTTTTCTTTGCCACGGTGCTGCATTTTACACAGTTACCCCCTGCAAGGTGCATCATAAAAATGAAACATCTGTGAACCGTAATACAAGATGAAAAGGGTGGAAAATATGAGACGAACAGGGTTTTACCTTCAGTTGCACTGTACATAAGCCTGTTAATGTGTAGAACTTAACAATAAAGAAAAGTTTGTTTTCAAGATGAAGTTTCACTCCTGGGAATGCGTTTCCAAGACATCCAACAACAATTAATTTGCGTAGCATTATTATGTAGCACAATTAATTTCAAAACATAGCAACCTTGGCAGTATTTTATTGCAAGATGGGGATCTCTTCCTTGAAGAGGAAATAACACGCCAGATATTGTATTCTGGGAAAGAAAACCATCTTTTGTCTACAATGGAAAGCACGCAACGATGACACCAATCAGTCAAAACATAGCAAACACCAGCAACTGAGAGTAATGCAGATGTGATACACGAGATCTGTTAGTATTAGAAGATGAGAGAAAGGTCACTAAGCTAACAGGTATTTTATCCTTTTCTCCCATCCCTCTTTCATAATTTGAAATACCTCCCCAAAGGTGCAATTATCTCTGTGTGGGGTAAAATACCAGTACAACCATATTGTTCTCCCACACAGAGCTAAACACCTTGGAGGGCCTTTTCAAATCACAGAAATGAACAGGATAAAAGGGTAAAACACCCACCAGTCTAGTGATCCCTCCCCCCCCGCCTTTAAAGCAGACACCTGAGATTGCTAATTGGTTTTCAGAAATAAAGTGGAGACTCTTTCACATCACATTTGTTTCAGCCCTGAATAAAAATAGGAGGCTTTTGTTTGTTGTTTTAAGAAAATGAGGTTGGTAGGGGATGTACCCAAGCTTGGAAGGCTATGTGTGTTACTATAATGTAAGACAGAACTAACGAATACAGCAGACCGGCAGCTGCTTCAGACATTTATCAGCCAAGATGCCTGCAGGATAAATGAAGGAAAATGGATTCAGGCAGGTAGCCATGCCGGGCTGAAGCAACAGAACAGAGTTTGAGTCCAGTGGCACCTTTAAGACCAACAAAGTTTTATTCTGGGTATAAGCTTTCTGAAGAATGTGTGTGCAACATGAAAGCTTATACGCAGGATAAAACTCTGTTGGTCTTGAAGATGTTACTGGACTCAAACTGTGTTCTGAAGGAAAATAGGTTATGCAAGAAGGTAACAGCAAAGCAAGGGGAATACAACATGTCGATTCAAGTCTACTTATAAACATCAGCGATGCTTTTGGGCACACTGTAGCTGATATTGCCTCTTCTCATCTTAATGCTTCAGAAAATACAGTGCCTGTCTGCATAAATCTGCACGAGTCCATTAAAGCTGTTCCCTGATGAAAGCAACATCCTTGCTGAAGTGGTTGCTGAGAGTTATCACATACAGTACAAGATCTGTACAAATGAACATTTGAGAGTTATCACATACAGTACAAGATCTGTACAAATGAACATTTCCCCCTGGTATGCTAACAATAATGTTTATTCGAGGAGACAGGAGGTTTCCTAGGCCAGCAAAGAAGTGATGAGCACACCAACGACTACATAAAAACACACAGTATTATACAACATGGAAATATTCATGAGCTCTCAGGGTTTAGGATCAAGACACCTGCTGATCTGAAGGTATGTATGTCCAAGCTATAGCCATATCCCTCCAGTATCCCTGTGATGCCAAAGAATGCCTCCAGTCTATATAATGAGCCAAGTGATTAATACCATATTAATATTAATAATATTTACTACTGCTTACCTCCAGTTCTACTGATTTCCTGAACTCAGTTCTCAAGATCTCTTTGATGGATTCGCTGACGTTTTCTAGGACAGATTTCCGGGCCAGCACTAGAAATTTCAACCAATGAGTAAGCTTTAGCTTAATATCACATACACAGGTCCACACACACAATAATTTAAATAGTGGGATTGTAAGAGAGCTATGGGGAAGTACAGAGCAGGAGAGTCGTGGTGCAGAGCCTCAGAGGAACGCAAGCAACGTTAGAGCAAATTTTCACCTTGCATTTTTCCAGGTGGACACAGAAGAACACAATCAGAGCTGTAAACATACAAGACATTTTGAAGGGGTTGGAAAAACCACTTAGGGACACACAGAAACTTGGGGGAACTTAAAGTATATGTAATACTTTCTTAACATGCCTAAACTCATTTTCCTGATTTCACAACATAAAGCACATCAATTATGACCGTGTACTCCTAAACAAAGTTCTCCTTTTCTAAGATCCTTGATTTCAGTTGGACCTAGAAAGGTGCAAATCTGTTTAGGATTGGACTTTTAGTATATAAAATAGTACTGTTTGGCATATTTAGGCAAACTGCAGCAGCACTGGCTACCGCAGCAGACGTGTCTTAGATTTTGCTGTCGAAGGAAAAAATAAAGCTGAAAATCGAAAACAGAACTTGAAGTCAACAACAATAAAAATAGCATATTTGGACAGAATAGGGTTGCCAGGGCCAGATTCGGAAACACCTAGAGATTTGAGGGTGGAGCCTGGGAAACTGGGGTTTAGGGAGGGGAGGGACCTCGGTAGCACAAAGTGCCCATACAGTCCACCTTCCAAAGCAGCCGTCTTCTCCAACAGAAGGGGAATAAATGTTTTAAATAAATGAATGAATAAGCAGTCTATGGAGTCTGGAGATCATGTGTAATTTTGGGAGACCTCCAGCCCCAACTTGGAGGTTTGCAACCCTAGGACAGAACCAGATCCATACAGTCACAATGGTATGCATTCAATCTTCCTTCAAGAAGCCTGCGTTCAGCCTAAGAAGCTTGAGAACCTGGCTTGCTGTTGGGCTCACATACAGATTCCTTACTCTTCCTTTCTTGTACTGAAAATCATGGGTGTTTTTTTAAAAACTAGCTCTGTTTACCAGGAACAGTTGAACACAGGTTCATGGGCAAACTGGAGTTAGTTTCCACTCTCACTGACCAGGATCTTCCAGTTTTAGAACTGTTGTGCGGGTGGAGGAACTAACTCCAGTTAATCATTGCACCTGTTTCAAGGGTAACGAGCTAGCATTTAATTGTGACAATCAGCTTGAGGGGTGGGGATGGGCGGTGAGCCAGGTTCATGTACATCTTTATGACAGCTGAATGCAGATTAAGAGTAAGGTCTACCATGTACAGGCAGGCAGGGCTTCCTTCCTCACAACTGCATGAAAAAAGCAAGGAACAAAAGCCTAAAGGGTTATTAATGTGGTTAAACCAAGCATGCAGCATAGCTAGAAATACAGTCACCACCCAAGGAGAGGCTTCCTTGAGATGGACAATCCAGGCTATATATTTCTTCTGAGATGCAAGGTGGATTACACAAGGTAAAACAATGCAATCAATTAGCATGAGACATCCAATAAACAAAGCAACAGGACCAGCATTACAAAAATTAGAACTAATGCAAAAATAGTATCAGACATGATATGTCAAACAATGCAAAAACAGAATTAAAAAAAATAGAAATAGGCATGCATCATCATGCGTATTTCTGAGGGGTTCTCCCTCTTTCCCCATCCATGGCCCATCTCTCTCTCTCAGGACAGAGTAGTGCTGGGCCCACATGGGGGGAAAATACCCAGACAAAGACTGAGTGAGAGTTTGAACCCAGATCTCATCACTGAAAAGTCCAACACTGCCCACTTTGCCATACCTGCTCCGTCTACCACACTGACTCTAATAATCAGGATACTCTGCTATGTTATCTGCATTTCAGGCAGCTCTATTCTGAGGATACATACCTTCTATTTAAGAGTTCTACTGCTATCCTTGGTTTTTTCAACTCAGAGCAGCTACCAACCATTTTAAATGCAATACCCTACTCGCAACCCGCTTATTTTCTAAACAGACTGATGTTTTTAAAAGATTAGAAGTGACAGAGTTCACTCATCCCTAGACACAGGCTGAGGAGGCAATTTCCTAGATATGCAGTATCCACAGGCAAAAACTAAAACCAAATTGCTCCCAGAAGTCATGTTAGCAAAAGGGCTGAAATGCTGACCTAACGGTTAGCTACTCTAAGTCAGGAAGCAGACTGCAGTGATGTACACCACCTGCAGCCTCCGATCATGTTTAAAGAGAAAGCTCCTGTTCACAGACTTTGAGTGAAGAAACTTAGGAATCACAAAGAAAAGGACAGCTGCCAAATCTTTGTTGGCGAGAAAGCTTTGCCAGAAATGTTGGGTGTATAAACAAACAAATTTATCTCAGGTTGTTAACTTAGAAACCAGAGGATGCTGCAATCCATCTATTTTTTTGTTTGCATGCATTGTTTTCCAGTTTTACAATCCTAGCCCCACTACACTGATTTGGTAGGGAATCTGTTTAGTCTTTGCTGCATGACTGAATTGTTCTACATATTTCATAATCCACCATGAGTCCCAGTGAGAAAGGCCTGCCTGCTATAAATAAAGTTAAAAAAATAACAAAAGTAATAACAATAACAACAACAGTACTAATCAATGAGAAGTCTCCTATACACTAGTCTACAAAATCCATGGTATCCATTGATATTGTTTGGAAGAATGAGGAGGAGGAGGAGGAGGAGGAGGAGATTGGATTGATCCACAACATAAACCCTGTGAGAAAGGTGGGGCTGAGAAAGCTCTCTCTCTCTCTCTCTCTCTCGAAGGTGAAGACTCTGCTTCAATCAGTTTACCCATACCTACTGCTTCACTATAAGACACCAAAGAAGCGTTTTCAGAACATAGAGATAAAAATGCTACAATATCCTTTGCTGCAACCGTTTCCCTCATGTGAAAGTACCTCCATGCAAACAGGCAAGATTGGTGGCTGTACATAGTTCAGCATTCTTCGTGGAGGCCACCAGCTGGTGGAATACTCTACTGACACAGCCCAAAAGGTTCCCAGACTGCTGTGAATTCACGGAATGTAT
>NW_015173130.1:136240-149128 GCF_001447785.1 Gekko japonicus
TTGGCTGAAAGTTTACTAAAATTTTTAATGTATTTATTGCTGGCTTTTAACTTTTGTAATTTGCTTTGAGCCTTGATGAAAAAGGCAAACTAGACATAACAATAAATATGAGACAATGTGATAGGCATTGTTGGCATACTGATGGCATCTCTGCCCAAACCTTTATAAACTACTGTATGTATCACTGTAAAAAGAAGGTTGGATGAATCCACCTGCAGGACTGCCTCCAAATCCCAAGGCTGATTATCAAGATTTGCTTTCCATACAAATACACTCATCTCACTAGTAAAAAAAAATTCATTTTGATTCCAACCTGTCCATCCAACTGAAACACAAATTCCCCCAGCTTCCACAAATGTACTACTAGCAAATATTTTGACATTTTAATAACAGATTGCCATGACAGTCACAGAAGAGTACTAATCATCCTCCCAGATGTGTAGGGTTGGAAGGAAAGCAAGTAAATGTCTTTCACTCCAGCCCTCTACAAGCAAGTCAGGAATCTTTACAATAAACCTAATTCATGTATCTCAGATATCTTGTATATAATCCATACTGCTTGTAACTTGCCCACATCTGTCCCTGATACAAAGCACATTGGCAAGTGCTCCAATCAGTCCAACTTTTCTACAACTTTCTACCTACTAGGACCCCTCCCAATCTCAGAATAGCAGCTTCGTTTTCTCAAAGTATTATGGCCACTGTTAACACATGTTCATTCTCCCTCTCTCATAGCAGGCAGGCAGAAAAAGAGAACTGAGCATATTACTAGTTGTTATAGGGTTAGATGCTACATATCTGTTCCACTAGTGTAGAACCTTTTACCAACATAAGCAGCCATGCTTCAGCATAAACTGTAAGTTTGGTCAAACAAAGCTCCTTGCCTTGGAGGAAACTTCTGCCACTAGAAGAAGAGAGTTGCAGAATCTAACCCACAGTCCTTTGGAAAAATACAACATACTGCTACGGCAGTGTCCAATCTCAGACTAGGATTTGCACAAATTTTGCATGAGTCTAAATATATGAATGCCTGATTTTAACATACAGCATTTAATGGAATGAAATAAATCTGAATGAGTCTTACCTGCTGTGACTAAGTATTTATCAGGAACTGTAATATCACAAACATAGGGTTGTCTGGTTGTGGTCGCCACTGTAACTTGAGGAGTGGTGACCAATGCAGAAGTTGAAGATAATAAAGTAGAACTTGGTGTACTGCTGGTAATTGTGGAAAGACCTTTTGTGCTACTAGGGGTCATGGCAGTAAAGGTTGTCATGCTGGTAAACTCATTCACACTAGTTCTTGTTGGAATTACTGACTCAGTTGTCATAATCACAGACGAAGGCATCTCTATAGGCACAGATGACGACACAGTGCCCACAGATTCAGTGGGGGAAGGTGTAATCCTGCTTACATCTGTGGCCAATGGTGGCATATTTGGACTTATAGTAAAAATTGTTGTGGTAGCAGCTGCCTCAGGGGTAGAAGAAACCAAACTGTTAGCAGTAGCACCAGCATTCTCAATTATAACAGTAGAGAAAAGGAGTGAAGATGTCAATACAGGAGTTCTCTGTAAAGAGGTGAACCATGAGGTCACATGTGTTTCATTCTCCATGATATTGCTGGTGAAAACAGGCTCTGAGACAGAAGTGGACAGCACCAGTGTAGGAATGATTGCATCAATGGCTAAAGATGATAACTCAAACTGAGAGGTAGCTTCTGAGGTAAAATAATTTTCAGATTCCATCAGTAAGGTTGATGTTGGTTCCAATAACACAGAGGAGTTCATATAGAAACTTGATGGCACTGTTGTAGGACTCTGTGTGACTGGAATAAAAGATGACTTTGAATTTAAAAAGGATGTCTGCCATGAAGGAGGTTGGTAAGCCTCTGTGCTTGTGATGTTAACACTGGGGAGCTCAGCTGATTCCCAGCTAGAAGAACTATCAAAAAGCACAGATGATGGAAGGAATGTGGGTGAAAGCTGAGGTAAAAATGTTGATAAATCACTTGGCATTATCAAGAAAGATGTGGCTGTAGAAGATGACAAATGTGACAAGCTATTAGGCTCAGAAGGAAAAGGCAATGATGAAAAGCTGGGCAAAATATCCAATGTATTGACAGGAGATTCTTCTGTTGGGAAATCAATAAGTGTTTTATCAAAGAAAAGTGAGGATTCTGATGGCATAAATTCAGGTGTTTCCAGTAGGCTTGAATTCTTGATTGTCATGGATGGAGTACCCACATTTTCAATGAAGGTAGACTCAGGGGTAACTGTAGTAAAGTAAAAGGGTAGTTCTTCAGTAATACCAGGTGTTAACATAATCGTTTCAGTCAGCGGGTAGGATAAAGTGACAGAAGTACTTTCTAATGGTATAACCTCAGAAGACTGACCATAGGAAGCAGGAAATGATGTAAATATGTTTTTAAGGCTAATGTCCACAACTGTTGATGCAGAGACTTCTGTAAACCTTGAAGAGAATGAAACTACAGGCCTTGAGGGAAAGCTAGTATCAAAGACTTCAGGTGGAGGCTCCTGCAACTCATACAGATCACTGACTGCTGATGTAAGTGATGTAACTCCTTTTACTTCAGAGGAGGAGAATGACAGTGTCTCAACATAGTCGCCCGAACCCACATCACTCTCTGATGGCCCCACTGAAAAAACTGGCTCTGAAGAAACTGAAATGAAGTCACAGTATGAACATGAAGTATATGGTCTAGTGAAAGGCACTGAGCTTGTGAAGACACTAAAAAACTCAACTTGAGTTTGTCTTTCTGAACGGTCAGGCAAAACGTTTTCTCTACTGCTAGAAGATATATGGGAAAGCTCATGTGTAAACGATTTCTCATTAAAAAGACTATCTGCCAAAACGGTATCTGAGGGGGTGGGTCGAAAAACAAATGGAAGGTGAGCTGAAGATGCTACAGTCTCCATGTCACTTGTCCAAACAGGAATTTCCCTTGAAAAGTTCAGAGCAGGCAAGCTACTTTGACTAAGTGCTTCTGTTATGCTGCTGCTCATACTATAGTAGGCTTCAGTGTATATATCGGTACTTCTTGTCCAATTGTCTGGCATACTTTGGGTATGCTCAGGTAGCTGTCTCATAAACTGGGGCGACCCTACTGCAGTAGTATCAAAAAACAAATGTGTTGCAGAACTGGTGTAAAAGAGCAAGCTGTCCACTCCTTCTCTGGCGGTTCCATCTATCACCTTAGTTGCAACGGAACTTAAGGAAATAATATCTATGTTAGTCATGGGCATGAGCAAGTCTCTGCTTGGAGTAAGAGTTACGCCTGATGTATCAAAAAGGTTTGAATGTGGAGGAGAAACATGGGGGACAGAGGCAGTCCTTTGCAAAGTTGATTGCAGCGTTTCCGTGTAGTCAGGCTGCAAGGAGAGGACGGGTAATGAAGGCGCTACCAACAAAGCTTGCAAATTTTCTTTTGTTGGCTTCGCTGGATAGGACCCTGAATGATAGTCCTCTGTAAAAGACTTTAATGAAGGAGTCCACTGTGCATTTGGAAATGAGCTAATAAATCTATCATCACTCAAGACTGCCTCATTGCTTGTCAGTGAAATATCTAACACTGGTATAGTCTGTCCAGCTGAGATTCTTCTTGTTCCTTCAGAGTCCAATGAAATCACCCCAGAAGGAGAGGTTACAGGTGATGACAGCCCCTCAGGAAACACACTATTTGCCTTGGGATCCATTGTGCTTGTTGTTAAGGCTGTGTGTATGACACTGCCCACAGTGCTTTGACTCAGCAAAAGTGAGGAAATGTTCTGCTGCTCCAAATGTAATTCATCTAAAAAAAAGAAAAGAAAAGAAGGTAATTATGGTGTGTAAAAAGTGAGTAACAACAGCACTGAAATCTTAATATTCTATTATCATCTACAGGTCCAATGTCTAGTAGGCTGAATTGGCAAAACCACAAATTAATAAGAGTAAGACTGGAAATGAATGTCTAAAATTCATGATTTTGCAGGATTTCTATCTTTAAGGAACCATTCCAACATGACCTGTGCCACATAATTCCTGTGTGCTGCATGTTTCATAGTTATGATCGTGCCTGATTTATACATTCAGCAGAACATGGCCAATGCATGTACTGAACCACTAGGGACTGCAGGTAGGAACTGGGAATAAACTCACAGAACACTTAAAATATGTAGTATGGCAGAGAGAAGTCTAGGCTAGAACTTGCTCTCTTTGTGTGAGGTTTCTATTTTTTAAAATGCATGGAGAGCATTAAAAATGTGATTTCTCAGACTATTTTACCATATCAGAATTATACAGCCTCTTTCTTCCGCATGTGCAGACCTAGAATTGGCTACATCTGGTGGGCATCTTGCAACATACCCAGTGCCCTGTAGAAGAAAATCAATCTTTCATGGAAGCTTGACTGCCATAACTTGTTTTCTTCATTGAGACAATGCTGAAAATCTTCCAAGGCTCCCTAAAATTCACCTAAACCACGGCTCTAAAAATGATTACATGGCTTCACATGACCCATTGCCGTGAATAACCCTTGAACATCGTCCCAGTTTTGATAGCACTACATTCTCCTTGTTTATAGATTTTGCCCTTCTTAAAAGTCAGACTGTTCTCCCAGTCTCTCTTACATCACATAAAAATACACACAAAACAATTACAGTAAAGCATTCCACGAAGCAAAGGTTTTTAAATTGTGTCTCAAGGAAACTGGGGCTTTCTCAGTCAGGAGATAAGTACCGGTAGTAGTAGACAAGTTTCCTTGAAAGACACCTTATCTCAATTCCCACTATTGCTAATCTTTCCCTGCATTGTGCATCCACATGAGAATGTAAGGTTTGTTCAAGGGCACACACTCTGTTCCATTCATATGACAAAGGTGCCCAGTGGGTAGCAGGAGCCCTGCAAGAACACAAGTGCCCTACAACAGTCATAGAAATTTCTGCAGTTTCCCATGGATACCTCAACAGACATGTCAACATGAAAATGATTTCCTGAATAAATAATGACTGTAAACAGTTGGCCTAGAGACACAATAAGAATAAGTAAAGCTGTACTCTACAGGACAACTTAATTTGAATTTTCCCTAAGTTAAGATGGCTACTAGGAACAAAAAAATTAAAAATTCATCCTTTAAAAAAAAGAAGACTGCTGCATCCAGTTTGAATAATAATTTTAAAAAATCAAATTCCTTACAGCTTGAGGCTGTTCACAAAACAAGCCTGGGAATATGCTTGGCACTTTTTTTTTTTTTTTGCATTTGAGATCCCCTTAACAGATTTTAACCACAATCCAGATGCAAAAACAAGTCAACAATAATTACTCAAAACCCAAAGTACTGTAGAGGCTACAGGACAGAAGTGCAGAAACACTTCATGTTAATGCAAAAGATTGCCACAGAACATAGAAAACTTAATGAAAAGGCAATCCATAAAGCCAGCAAAATAAAAAGACATCTATGCAATACAGTCTAAACTGCTGAAAACAACTGCATATCATACTTCAAAGCCTAGTTTTTGCTGGGAGCATTTGTGATTTTTGGCATTAGCTGTATGTGATGTCATCATGCAAGAAGCCATATGTTACAGTAGGAAAAAGCTCAACTTCAACTGGGATCAAAAATGTGAGTTCTAAAAATATCCCAAAGATATCAAAAAGATCATTTTGGTAAGTAAGCTACTTTTTAAAATATCAGTGAGGAAAAAGCACAACTTCAACTGGGATAAAAAATGTGAGATCTAAAAATATCCCAAAGATATCCCCAAAGATCATTTCGGTAAGTAAGCTACTTTTTAAAATATCAGTGCACCCTTTCCTTACTACATTAATTAATTAATTAATTTCCTTACTACATTAAGTGAAATGTCCCAATCAATAAGTTGCCTGCTGTTAGTCGAAGTGCTCAAAAATATATGCAACATAGGGTTGCCTGCACGGCCTCAACAATTGTTGGGAGATTTTAAGGGCAGTTCCTAAGGAGGATGTCACTTCCGAGTGATGATCTAGGAATTTTCCCTGATCTCTTTGTAAAAGACCATAAAGATGTGGGGGAGTTCCTAGAGTGTCACTATAAAAGTAAATTTCCGGCCATTTTTTTTCCAGTTCCTCAATTTTTCAAAGGTGGGAGATTGGGGCAAAGAGTGGGGCAAATGGCAAGCCTAAAGCAACAATTTCCCCAAGGGACTGCACTTTCCTTTCTGTATTGTTCAATGGCTGACAATTATTCTTACAGGGAAAATAAAACAATGAATCCAAGAGACAAGGCTAAGTGGAGACAAAACTCCTGCTCCTTCCTGTACAAGCCCATCCCGGGATTTTTTCTTGATTGTTCTTGATATCAGTTGTAATTCTGGGACAACTGGAAAGGGTTGGCAATGCTATCTGGATACTGAAGAGATTTGTAATGCTTTTCTACAGCTTTTCTTTTACACCATAATTATATAATCTAAATATAACAGTTTTAAATGTCAAAAGGACTTACGTTATTGCTCCCACTCAAACGTTTAAAGTACTATAATTCACCACAAACCTCGATGTGATTATACCATTGAGGGTCTCATACACTCACACTTGCAAATATATACATTTATCACATATATAGGTCGGGGGGGCATGGTGTGGCAGTAAACAAAATGGCTGCTTGATCTTTGAGCTCCTTATCTCCCTTGTCTCTAATACGCTTTAAATCGCACTGCACCAATCGAGAAATGACTCCAACATATGGGGAAAGATGGCCATAAAGCCCAGAAACAAAAAAAGAACTCTTGGAAGTTGGTAACAGAATATTTTCAGCCTGGTAAGATGCAAATGTGCCAGCCTTCACCAGAACACATAGCGAGATTGGGAAAAATTACGCAACACCAGAACTGGGGATGAAAAATATAATAACTGAAATGAATAATATGGAAACCCGTTTAAAAGATACGATGAAACAAATATTTGATCCCATTCAAATTCAACTGAGCAAGATAGAACAAGCCCTACAAGATGTCGTTCAAAAAGCTGAACAGGCTCTGACAACTAGCTATCAAATGGAAGAAGCAGTCAAAAATCTACAATGTGAGGAAGATGCAGTTTGGAAAAGGATCCTAGCATTAGAAATGAAGACATATGTAGGTCCATGCACATGTACAGGGCATTTTTTTCTTTTTCTTTTTTGAAAAAGAGGTGCAGGAACTCTCAAGAGGGAAATGAAGTTTTCAGTCTGTATACTGAAAACTCATGAACTTTAAAAATATTTTTTAAAGAATTTTGTCGAAGAGGTAGGTTCTGGAACTCTGTTCTGGCGCATTCCCCCAGAAAAAATGCCCTGCACGTACGTACGTACCTACACACACAGAGAGAGAGAGAGAGAGAGGGAGGGAACGAACACTGGCTAAAAGTACTTCTGCAATATCACCTTCTATTTCCCCTTTCATATCAATGTTGTACAATTGTACCAGTCAAAGATTAGTTTAATTCTCAATCCCAAAAGTCAAGGTAAGGTTTCCAATGTTTTTAAGATATGGTTTGCTATGCAATAACAGCAACTAGACCATTGGCACTGACTCTGAGGATTATTATTGTTACCTTACTGCTTTTGTTTATGTAACCCATAATTTCAATGCTAAACCCTTTAAATACATCAGCCATTATTTCTTCTCTTAGTGATGTGCTTATGTGCGATACTAATACAATCAACCCTAAAATACGTCTGGTAACCATGGATGGAGGTTCTACTGTTAGGGCTGCCAAGTCCCCCCGGGGGGCGGATTTCCCCCCGCTTTGGAGGCCCGATTTCTGCCGCAGCGGAATCGGGCCCCGGGGGAACCCCCACCCCGGCGTGCACGTCAGCTGAATGTGACGTACGGACGCCGGGCACACTGGGGGCGGGGCCACAGCCATCTGAGGGGAAAACTCTATGTCTCTAAAGAACTGAAGTCTCCCTTTATACTTTATGGGGTTTTTTTCTGATGACAGCACCCGCTTTTTGTCCTTGTCCTCAACTAAATAGCGTTCCAGGCCTGCCCCAAAGAGATTAACGCCTTTAAACGGAACCGCTGCCACCTTGGACCTCACAGCTGGATCAGCATCCCAGTGTCGTAGCCAGGTGTTCCTCCTAGGTGTTACACTATAGGCCATGGCCCATGCTGATAGCTGCATCGCGTCCAAGGACATGTCTGCTGCAAATGCTATGGCCAGTGCAATCTTTTTCAGTTCATCTTTCAAGCTCTTAGGTATATCACTGTCAGCAGAAGTTAATTCTGATGCTCAAGTGTAAGCCGCTCTGGCAAACAGTGATCCCGTAGCTGACGCCCTCAGAGAAATAGCCAAGGTCTCAAAATCCCTACGTAGGGCCTTTTCTACCTTTTTATCACAGCTGTCCCTTGGTAGGCCATCAGCATCCATAGGTAAGAAGGATGTGGATGCTAGTGAGTTGATCGGATCAACCACCGTGGGAAGCTTAATCCTTTTTGTTGCCTCTGGAATAAGAGTATACAGTTTGTTAAAGAGTGGGTTCCCAGACTTGGGATTGGCTGGATGTTTCCATTCTGCCATAATTATATTGTAAAAAGCTGCAGGGATAGGAACTCCTGTTGTTTTTGTAGATGTTTTGGGTATGGCCTTGGCAGCTTCCACAGGCAAGCCCGGGTCCTCCTTGTCCTCCTGTGTTTTAGGGGTATATGTTAGTTCTAGGGACCTAATAACCTTGGACAAAACTTTATTATACAGGTCCTGTGGGAAACATCTTGATTGTATGATTGGCATCACTTCCTCTTTGTCTTCTGATAGTTTTCCTTCTTCCTTTTCTGGGGCAGACAATACAAAGTCGTCGTCATCCTCATCATCATCCAAGTCACTAACTAAGGGAGTGAAACCTTTCATCTGGACCTGGACCCTGGTTTTCTTTGTAGGGGGAGGGGTACCTTCTATACTAGGACTCCTATCCCTTTTAGAGTTAGTGCCAGAATTTTGACCAGCAGCTGCTTGTTGCCAAAGTCCTGTAAATTCCTTTCGCATTTCCTCTTTAACCCAAGATAAAAGTTTAAACTGGGCTTCAGACCCAGTATTTTCTATGGTTTGAGAAGTTAAACTGATGAACTGTGAGGGTTCCAGGCTCACAGAACCTTGAGAGCTAGATGTTCCCGCCTTTTCAGCCATTTTAGTGGACATCTGAAAGTGAAAGTAGTCTCCATCACTATTCTATCCACCCCAAATGGAGGATCCTTCTCCCCCCTGCTAAGGCACACACAGTAGGTACTGAGCAAAGTTACACTCGCCATTCCCCCCGCCAGAAAAAAACCTTAATCAGGTCTATATCCCATTCTCAAAGTCAGCCTTAACCAGTACTGCTTGAAAAAAGAGGAAAAGGTGGGTTGGCAAAGGCAAAGGCAAAGGTTGGAAGCAAAGGTAAACCTTCGCACACGTTCCCCTCTTCTGTGTTTCCCCATCACCCATGCGCTTCACCTTACACAGTCCTACCGTGATTCAGATGAACGGGTAGACTACGTTGGAGCTCCTTCCTCCTTGCCAACTTCTGTAAGCAAGAGAGGGCTCTGTTGGTACGCCGAAAGGGAAAAAGCGATGGTGTTTCCCCGTGCCTTCCACAGTCGTCTGTCTAGGGCGCCGCTCTCCCAGCCTTTTCGATCGTTGTCTCACCACCAGACCGTTTAGGGCTGCCAAATCCCCCCGGGGGGCGGAAACCCCCCCGCCCCAGAGGCCCGTTCCCCGACGCCGGGGAATCGGGCCCCGGGGGGAACCCCGCCCCAGCATGCACGTCACAGGGAAGTGACGTTATGACGCCGGGCACGCTGGGGGCGGGGCCACGGCCATACAAGGGAAAACTTTATGGCACGCACCAGGAGCCGAACTGGAGTCCCCCGCCGGAAGGGTAAGTGTCACTTGGCAACCCTAAGACCGCTGCTTTAAGCCGCGGTCAGACAGGGGGTTGGGAGGGGAAAAGCTAGTCACAACCGCATTCCCAGCGGGGCCCAGAGAGGATTCCTCAATGGCACGGCCACCTGGATTCAGTGTAGCCTCCGTCGAGTTCACTATGAAGTGTCTCTCCCAGACGCAGTGGCCAGGAAAGGAATTTTCTTCCACTAAGGCCTCTTCACTTGTTGTCGCTTTTGAAGTCGTCCGGGCACAGCCAGCATGTCCTGCTCCAAAAGCAGGGCTGGTAAGACTGGAGATCAGAGGATAAGCCCCTCCTCCCTGGGATCAAGTTTGGCCGGCCCTGTTTACGGAAGAGGAGGTGCTTTCCCAGAAGTAAGGAGTCAAGGACTGCCCCACTCCTGGACCACCGGAGAATGCAGAGCCTACTGCCTCCCTACTTCTTTGGAGGAGCTAGTCAAGGGAAAACGCTGTACCCTAGAACGTCTCTCCTTTTCGCCATTCCTTCCTTCACCTCTCACAGGGCACAGCCTTGCTCTCTACCACAGTGTGGTAACAGCCATTAACAACAGCCCCAAAGATGGCTATCAGATTGACGCCAATATTTTGCTTCAGGGAGAAAATGTGTTAAATCCAGAGACAACCAGAATTATTTCAATGTTACCTTTAACCCAGCTAGCTTCCATGGTGTATCCCACTGAAGAACTGTCCAAAAAACAAATCAGTTTGGGCAACATTTCAGAAAATTTTACTTCGGCTTACTAAATGTTACAAAACTTTGCTCCTCACTAGATACATCAATCAGAATGATCTATGTATCAAGTTTCGCACTTTAAAAGAAACATTAATATTTCCCACAGATTTAGTGAAATGCTGTATTTATCATAGCATAACTTAATGTCACGAAATTTGGACTATTTCAGAAGGACTCTCATGGTGATAAAAGGGAAGATGTGTGAGCCAAGGGGAGGGGTCACAGAATCACAAGGTGAGTTAGGGAAATGAGCTAGATGCATGAAGTAATTTCTCTGAATACTCTGCAAGCTCTGTCTGTCTTAAAGCTGCTTTCAGTGTTTCTACGCTGTAATAACTATTTCCCTCTCTGTGGTCCACCTTGCAGAGAGCTGCTTCTATGAAGAATGGCTCACAGGGATGAAAGAGATGGCTATGAAGTAGCAAGGGAATCAGTAAAGCTACTCTCTGTTCCACTCTGGTTTCTTAACTTTCAGACTATCTACACAATTGCTGCAAAAATGCCTGTGCGACCATAAGGACCAGACCCTTTCCCGAAAGAACACACCGAGATTTTCTAAAAGCCAAACTTCAACAAAATTCATCTTCTGCACAATCCAGAAAAGATAACAGCCAACTGGAATACACACTGTCCTGGAAAAAAATACTCTTATGATTATTTTTTTTAAACGTAGATCTAAATCCGTAGTGCACAAAAATACTTGTCAGGAAAATGGGGACACTACCAGCAGCATTTTACTTCCCCTGAATTTTATCAGCTTGGTGCAAGAGCTGGAGGATGTATTACTTGATAAAATGCTTCTGATGGACGCATGTTTCTTCCAGCTGTTTCCCCAACTGGAGCTATTGTACCACTCTGCTCTTTAAATCAGGGTAGTTTAAACCCTACTTGAGAATTTGTTTGGGGCGGGGTGTATGTGTGCTGGCAGTGGAGCAATTTGGCTGAAAAATAAACTCTGAATCCAGCTTAAGAGTATGCCTCTGGATCACAGGAATTAAGCATTGTAAGACATGAATCGAATCTGCATAGCTAGTTTTATAAAGGTCATGACATTTGCCATCTAATTTTAGCCGGTCTGTCAGATTCTCTCATTCCCTTTTGATAACAGGCTCAAACGTGACATGCAAAGGAAACACAGTTTTCTTATCCTTTTACAGAAAGAGAAAATTTGCCTGGAGCACAAGCTCTTTACTTGGTCTTAATGCATTAAAGCAATGCTGTCAAAGTATTCTACTGGAAGCAACCTACCCACATTAATTTTTTTTCCCATCTTCTGTTTCAACACCCTGGGTCAGTTGCATCACTTGCATAAACAGGCTGAACTCCCGACCCTCCCCAGAGAGGGCACATTCACTCACTCCCAGAATGAATTGAATCTCCAGAGTTCAAGAATTTCCCTCTCCTCCACACCGAAAATGCCAAAGAAAATACTGCTGTGAAATTGCTGTCTAATTACTGGGAATGAGTCTAGATTCCGGAAAAATACTAAGAATGGGTCTATCACTACCATGATTAGTTCTAAAAGGAATGGAGCCAGATCCTAGGACCAAAGAATGTTAACGTTTTCCAGTGCACACTGATTGTTAGGAGACAGTCTCCTGATAACTCTGTTCAAATACCCATGGAATGTTTGGAGACTGCGCCCCTCCAAGCAGAGGAGAACAGGAGGGGTGCAAGTAAGAAGGGAGCCCCATGAACTTTGTACAGATGGGAAAAAGAGGTTAAAGCAACCTGAGGTGCAGGATTTCTCTAAGAATATGCAGCACAGTAGGGGTACCTCTTTGATTCCATCTATGCTCTACTTCTATATGAAGCAAGCATTTAAAAATACCTTAAATCTATTGCATCCTCTCCTCCAAATGGAAATAACCCAGGTAGCCTGCCCCTGGAACTTCTCACTGTTCAGGAACTTGGGGCAAGCTTAGAAGTATCATTGGTCCCACGTCCTCTGAAGTCTGCACATGCCTTGGCCTGTTTTTTTAAAGAAATCCACTCACTTTTCTAGCAACACATTGCAATACTTAAACAGGCAGGATATTCCCAGAGCCCATCTTGACTTTCCTTCTTGTTGGAACTAAGGCAGCACAGGAGGAATGCCTCTTGAGATTCCAGAGTAAATGATCTGAGCTTCTCACAGTGTGTTTTGCATAAGGCAGAATGTTGACGAAAGACTTAAGACTGTGGTCCCAAGGACCTGGGCACAGCCACTTTCTTGAAAGTCAGTTTCAAACTAAAGGAACTTATATGTTTAGGACTGTTAATGC
>NW_015173130.1:149188-176444 GCF_001447785.1 Gekko japonicus
AGGAATGCGAAGGAAATGTAAGAGCAACACTTGATTTCTGTTACAGGGAAAAATCCTTTCAGGAAAAGTACTACATTTCCAATAGATGCTCTTCAAAAGCAGGACCATTCAAATTCGTTTACAACATGACTCTAAGCAAAACATAGTGGCAACTATGGGAGAAGGAAGGGAAGTAAAAGACTGTATGAAACTTTCATTTAATTTTCCCAACATCGCTGTTAGGTAAATTAGGCTGAGAGATTGTGATTTGTCCAAGTTCAGTTAAGAAATTTCTTAAGTGAATACAAATTCTGGTCCAAACCTAATACTCTTACCAGCAGAAGAGTCTTGAATGATAAAGAATGTGCAGAAAGATAGTCACAGCAATATACATGCTTTTAACAGGAACAAGGGGCAGCCACAATTCATCTCACCTTTCCTCCAAGGAGCTCATATATACTTTCCCCCCTTCCATTTTATTCTCACAACAACCTTGTGAGGTAGATTAGGCTAAAATGGCTTAACAGGCTAAGGTCATCCAAGTGAGCTTCATGGTTCATCAGGAATCTGAACCTGGTTCCACTTGATTGCCTCCAGTTTCCATTTCCCCCCCAAATGAGCAATCAAAAACACTGTTCTTGCCCAAATCCCCAACCTATTACTGCCCTCAAAAATTCCATAGCTTTTTCATAATGATTTTTCCATGGACACAAATTTATCTTTATAGAGGACAAGATGTAAAACAGGTGTCTGCCAATCCCAAAGAATAGCTTTAAACACACACACACACACACACACACACAGAGGAAAGTGAAATACGCTGCCTCCCAAACATGTGCATTTGCACTACGAATCACAGGGGAAATTGCTGGGAATTGGATTAGGTGATGTCAATTTTGCAGAGAGGAAATGCTATTAAGAGAGGCTTTAAAACAAGGAGTATGAAAGAAGGGTCCAGCAGTGTCTCACTCTGCTCCTTGTTTGCCTTGGGGAAACATGGTCTCCTTACGACAGATGGCTGTTAGGCATGTGAAACACAATAGCTTCTTATTCAGCCCAGCCATGAGAAAGAGGGTGGGCAGGGTATCATGTGAATGCTTTCAGCCATATCCACTCTTTGATGCTTTCGGCAACGGACCCTTTTACTGGTGGCTGCCTATCCTTTACACTGCATTACTTCTCCCATCTCCAGCATGACCTTGGGGTTTAGGGTTTCCTGCAGCACCACTTCAATTATTTACCTGGCATGTAATAGAGCTTTTGTTATATTGGGGAAATTATTCTTCTTCAACCAACAGAGAGCAGTGACCTTCCTGGCTTTGCCTGGCTGTTGTAACTTAAATGGATGGATTAAATGCATTCAATTTTTAAATTTTTTTGTTCTCAAATGTCGAGCATAAAGCTAGAGCTATTATGTACCTGAAATGTGGGAACATGGGCCAATCTTACCTTGTTTACTTTGTTGGTACCCTTCCTTTCACTCAAATGGAGACCCAAAATGGCTTACATCATTCTCCTCTCCTCCATTTTATCCCCATAACAGCACTGTAATTTAAATAATTTAGGCTCAGTGTATGTGACTGGCCCAAGGGCAGACTGCAAGATTCTGGGGCAGAGTGGAAATTCAAACTTGGATCTCCCACATACAATTCAGACACAAGAACATAAGTCCAGCCCTACTGGATCAGACTAGTTGTCCATCTAGTCCAGCAAACTATCTCACACAGTGGCCAAGCAGTTACTATGGAAGGCCAACAACAGGGCATAGAGGCCAAGGCCTTCCCCTAATGTTGGCTTCTGGCACTGGTATTCAGAGGTTTACCACCTCTGAATGCAGAGATTCCCTTTAGGTCACCATGGCTAGTAGACACTGATATAACTTTGCCCCCTTTTAAAGCTTTCTATACATTGACCCTGTTAACCATTATATGCTCTTCAAGGAAGAGGAAGGATTCCAGTGTTACAGAGTCAGGCCACCATTTGTGTTTTACTTAATGGTCCTCCTGGACAGATCTAACAATATATTTACTCCTTCTTTTCTCCAACAAGCTCTGGGTGGTACATATGAGTTTCTTTTCTCCATTTCATCCTCACAACAACCTGCGACTGGGCCAATGAACTCCAGCCTTGCCTCCAGTCTAGAACTCTAGACACCACCCCATACCCAGTGATTCTGTCAAGGTCAGACCTGGAGGAAGAAATCCAGGGATCAGTAAAGAGACTCCAAAAGCAGGCTATAGCTTTGCATTTGAAGTAAACCATCTAAAGGGAGCCCCCATAAGACATCTGGGTCCACAATGTAAGATTTACCTAACTGCACCACTGGCCGCAACAGATGCTTCCCGGAGTTTTGTGTAAACACAGGAAATCTAAATTGGCATCATTCCTAAAGTTTCAGATCTCCTTGCCAGAGATCAAGACAAGTGTGAATGGGAGAAGACTGTTGGATGGATTCTGTAGTGAAGGTAGACTGAACAGACTTATCCTCTCCTTGCCCCTGAATTACACATCATGTCTAGAATGTTGCAAGCCAAGCTTTGACCTTGAGCAACAGATGAGGTAAATTCAAGATTATGTACTGCTGTCTGCTGGCAGAGTCAGTACAAGCTTCCATGTACAGAGTATTATCACTGAAAGGGACCTGACCTACCCAAGGAGACCTCTGTCCTTTCATCTACAGTCATCTTCACTCAGACTGACCAAATTCAAAAGCAGGAACAGGTGCAGCACGGTGGCAAATCATGAACCTGCCTCTGCCATAAACTTACTGAGGCAAGCTGCCATTGGCTTAAACCTACAGTTGCCAACCTCCTGGGGGGCATGGAGACTTCCTGGAATTACAACTAATCTCTAGAAGAGAGAGAAGAGAGAAGAGATTGGATTTATACCCCGCCCTTCACTACCCAAGGGAGTCTCAGAGCGGCTTACAAACTCCTTTCCCTTCCCCTCCCCACAACAGATACCAAACTGGCTCTACACTACACCAAAGATAGAGATCAGTCCCCCTGGAGAAAATGGCAGCTCTGGAGGGTGGGACTTTGTGGCATCATATAACACTGAGGTCCTTCCACAGGCTTCAAGTTTTCAGGAATTCCCACCCTACCTAAACCCCACTCCTGCATTATCAGGGTGAAAATATTGCCTGTCTTGCAGGGTTGTTATGAAGATTCTTAATGTTTGTGACATGCTTTAAGCATTCTTGAAGACCCTGCATCATAACAATATCTAGCATTTGCATAGGTGCCAACTTCAACAGCTCAAAAAAAATAAATGACTTTAATTTAATATGTCTACTGCTACTATTGCACCGTCACCGCCATACAAATTGCTTTTAGAAACTATGCTGTGTTTTATGTTGATATTTATATTGCTGTTTTTATCTGTTGTAATTTTATGTAAGCCGCCCTGAGCCTGCTTGGCTGGGGAGGGCGGGCTCCAAATCAAATCAAATCAAATAATCAATCAATACATTTTCACGTGTGCTGCCCTGTAATCACTTGACCTTCACAATGACCCTGTATGGCAGGGATGATCATATGAGAGAGATTGACTGATCAAAAGCCACCCAGCAAGCTTCACAGCAAAGCGGGTCTCCTAGATCCTAGTCCAGCACCACAGCGTCTTCATATAGACCTCATCCTGTTTCTTCTCATTAAATTACTGTAATCTACTCTGCATAAAACAGGTTGCTTTTAAGCCATCACAGGGCTGGAATCCCAACATCTATTTAACATTAATGCTTCCACTCTGCAGAGGCTGAATCTTCCATGGCAGACTGATAAGCACATCCATTAAAAAAAGATGATGAATGGTGGAAGAGTGGATAATTTGGCACTCCTACTATAATATGTCTCAGTCTATTAATTTTAGAGGTTTTACACATTCAAGTCATGTGGTTACTCTTAATGGACACTGTGCGCTAAAAGGTTTCCATCAGTATGGAGAAAGGCCTCTTAGAAATGGAAACTCTTCCCATGCACTGATTGTAAAAAAGAAAAGAAAAAAAGGCAGAGTTGTTTTAAATTTCTGACAGGACTATTTATAAAGCTCTCTGTTGCAAGTTCGACTGTCAGTGCTTTAAAACAAATTAAAATTAAATTACTTCAGAGAATGTGCAAAACACTAAAGGAAAAGTGGGGGAGGATACACGGCACATCACACGGACAACTCTTTCTGAAAAAGAGAATAAAACAAAAATTGAGAACCATCATTAGAACTTAGCCAGCTGGGCTGGGAGACAGAACCCAAGAGAGAGCTGTTGGGAAGGTGAGTGTTGGGGGGGATTGCCTTTCCTAAACTGCTAAATTACTAGGATGCATTAACTGAGGTTGCTTTGTGAGAGGACAGAGCTTGAGAGTGACTCCGATGCCTGTAGCCTTCTGGAAAGTGATTTTTTTGTCTGGGTCAGTTTGAGTCTTTGTCTGGTCTGTTGCTCATTGAGTAAGGTCTGTTTGCCTGGGGCTGACTGCAGCCTCCAGCCTCTGCTGTTGCTGCTGGGAGGCAGGGGCTGTGAACCTCTGAATGGTAAGACTTCTCCTAGACAGAGGAGCAAGCCTTTGGCGCAAGCTGAAGGATAAGAGTCAAAGGGCTCTTAGCCTGGGGATCAGCAGCATCACTCTAGATACCTTTAAACCAGTAACCAGTTATGAGGGTAGAAAGCCAGCAGGGGAGCAGGCACTATCCAGTATTTTGCAGAGAGTGCCACTAGTACAATCATCTACCTACTGGATGGAAATCCTGGGTGTGTGCTCGCTGCATGGAGCTCATGGCTCTCAAGGAGCAGGTTTGTTCCCTTGAGGCTAGGGTTGCTGACCTGGAGAAGTTGAGACCCTCTTACTACAAGCATGGATGGCTTCAAAAGGGAATTAGATAAGCATATGGAGCAGAGGTCCATCAATGGCTATTAGCCACAAGGTATAGATAGGGACTCTGGGGCAAGTGATGCTCTGTCATCTTGGTGCTTGGGGGGGGGGTCAACAGTGGGAGGGCTTCTAATGTCCTGGCCCCACTGGTGGACCTCCTGATGGTACTGGTATTTCTGGCCACTGTGTGATACAGAGTGTTGGACTGGATGGGCCTTTGGCCTGATCCAACATTGGCATCTCTTATGTTCTTATGTTAACAGTCCCACTCCTGAGCTGACAGCTTTTCTGCTGTTGTGGAGAGTGAGGGTCTTGAGGTCAGAGGGCATCAGTCTGAGGAGGAGAGATGTGATCTCTTAGAAGGGAACCCTTGGGCGATGGACCAATATCCTCTTGTACTAAGGATACCCCTGGGGGGCTGGGGTGATTCAATCATTAGGAAAATAGACAATTGGGTCTGTGACGGGATTTTTGACCACAGGGTGACTTGCCTGCCTGGTACGAAGGGTGCAAACATCACACACTGTCTAGACAGGTTGATAGATAGTGCTGGGGAAGAGTCAGCAGTCATGTTGCATGTTGGACCTCAAAGGTAACATTCTCAGAAGTGCTGCTGGTTCCATGCGCAGGGCCAACTAGACAGGCACGGATCAGGGGTCTCAATCCATGGATGAGAAAATGGTGCCAGGAGGAAGGGTGTAGATTTGTTAGGCACTGGGGAACTTTCTGGGAGAAGACGAACCTGTACAAAAGAGATGGCCTTCACTTGAACCAAAAGGGAACCAGGCTGCTGGCAGCTAATATAAAAAAGGTGTCAGAGCCGCTTTTAAGCTAATCCCAGGGGGACAGCTGACAGGAGCTGGGGAACCTCCAGTTCAGGATAAGTCAGCCCAAAGAGATGACTGTGCAAACACTCAGAGTAATATTGATAGGAGCATAATAGAACTTGGGAGTGTGGGCATGATGGCAACTGAGGGCCATTTGTGATGACTAAGGGGTCGAGGGAGGTGAGGGTTACTGGAGAGGGAAACACAATATAGGGGTCTGTATGCCAATGCTAGAAGTCTCCAAGCCAAGATGGAGAGCTGGAGTGCTTGGTGTTCAATGACAAATTAAGATATAGTAGGTATCTCAGAAACATGGTGGAATGGGGATGGGATACATCCATTCCTGGATAGGGAGGGATGGCTTGGTGGTGGTACATCAAAGAGGGCATAGAATCAAATAACTCAGAAAACATCAGAGGAATTAACTCCCCAACAGAAGCTATATGAGTGGAAATAAGGATTAAATTGAGGTCGATCTTGTGATAGAGAAGAAATTAAGAGAGGAAACTAAACAGATAATGTTATTATACTGGGAGAATTCAACTACCCTCACATTGACTGGGTAAACATGTGCTTGAGTCATGCCGTAGAAATGAGATTTCTAGACATCATAAATGACAGTGCACTGGAACAGTTGGTCACAGAGCCAACCAGAGGAGTAGAGATCTTGGACTTAGTTCTGAGCAGGTCTCAAGACCTTCTGAGAGATGTAGAGGTTGTTACACCAATTGGGAACAGTGACCACAATGCTATTAAATTCAGCATTCAGATCAATGGAAAGTTAAATTCAGCATTCAGATCAATGGAAAGTTGCCCCTAAAGTCCAAAACTTTTGATTTCAAAAGAGGGAACTTTACAAAAATGAGAGGAATAGTAAAAAGGAAGCTGAAGGGGAAACACAAGAGAGTTAAAACTCTAGAGGATGCTTGGAAACTATTTCAAACGGCCGATATCGTAATGCTCTTGTATACATCTATGGTGTAGCCTCAATTGGAATACTGTATACAGTTCTGGTCACCATATCTCAAAAAGGACATTGCAGAGCTGGAAAAAGGACAGAAGAGGGCAACCAAGATGATTAGAAGATTGGAGCACCTTTGCCATGAGGAAAGGCTAAAGAGTCTGGGACTTTTCAGTTTAGAAAAGAGACAACTAAGGGGGAGGGGGACATGATAGAGGTTTATAAAATTATGCATGTGGAAGAGTTGACAGAGAAATTTTTCTCCCTCTCCCAAAATACTAGAACTCAAGGGCATCCAATGAAACTGATGGGCAGTAGTTTCAGGACGGACAAAAGGAAATATTACTTTACACAGAGCACTAGTGCTCTGAATTCCAGAGCTAGGAGGCAACATCAGGGGAAGGCCTCAGCATCTATGCCCTGTTGTTGGCTGTCCAGACAAACTGGTTGGCCACTGTGTGAGACAGGATGCTGGACTAGATGGACCACTGGTCTGACCCAGCAGGACTCTTCTTCTGTTCGTATTAGAAACAGTTATACTACAAAATTGATTTACTCATATAACCAAGACTCTCCCCCACCTACTAAAAACATAAATTCAGTCTTTATCTGCACCCCAGCAACACTAAGGTACCAAAGAGAGTGTTGGTCTCCAACCAGTGAGGTTCAGCTTGGGTTCAGAATCATGACGTTCACTGGCTGACCCTACCATATTGTTCTCTTTCAGCTTACCCAAGGGGGCTTTTTGGAAGATTCAAGTTACTCACTACCTCTACACAGAATATATTTCTCTGACCTCCATGGAGAAAGGGTGGGACTATAAAGCAATACACAGGAGCAGTGGCAGGTGCCACGAAGGACCACAGTGTGAAATATCCTTCCCTTTATAGGATCCTACCAAAAAAAATTTAAACAAAATGTCAGCAGGCTTTTAATTAGGGGACTAATTCCCATGCCCCATGCTGGTGGTTTAATGGCTAGTCTTCTCTAGTTTGTCTTTGCCAACTCCTATTTTTTCACTATCATTGGTTTAAGGGCTGGTTCTGATTTTCTATTTTTAATTGTGTATGAATTTATAAAGCTTTTCCCCTGCTGTGAATCATCTCAGGCACAGATGCAGAAAGGCAGTATATAAATATTTTGAACAAATACTTAATACTCTGCTCAACATACAGAAGCAACATGCTTACTACTCAAGAGGACTTATTTGGACAGGTGGTACAAAAGTAGGAGAAGAAAACAACAATGTTCACTAACCACTTTTAACATTGATTTTACTATCTGCAATATGACAGAGCTAGATTTGGATTCCAGTAGCACCTTAGAGACCAACAAGATCTTTGGGGTATAAACTTTCTGGAGTCAAAAGGTCCCTCTGTCAGATGGTAATGGGGATCCCCAAGTCCTTATATCCCAGTTAGAACGTGGGGTGGGGTGTTGCAAACAAAGGAGACTGGATTTATTTATTATTTTTTTATTTGGCTTTTAGGCTGCCCTCAGAGTATCTTACAAACTCCTTTCCCTTCCCCTCCCCACAACAGACACCCTGTGAGGTAGGTGGGGCTGAGAGAGCTCTTTCCAGAACTGTCCTTGAGAGAGCAGCTCTGACAGAACTATGGCTTGCCCAAGGTCATCCAGCAGCTGCAAGTGGAGGAGTGGGGAATCAAACCCGGTTCTCCCAGATTAGAGTCCGCACACTTAACCATTACACCAAACTGGCTCTAGTCACTACACCAAACCACTACACCAAACTGGCTATAGTCTCCTGAGGGCAGGGGAGGGGGAGCGGGAGACCCGAGAGAGCCAGACTACTTGCTGTCCTGTCACTGTCCTCAACCAAAGGCCTGGGAGAACATCTCTGCCTTACAAGCCCTATGGAAAGGTAGTAAATCCCACAGGGCACAATGTGATGCACATTGGAGCCAAAAATACACATTGATGGGGTCTGAACTGGCAGAGACTGATCAAGAGAGAGATCTTGGAGTTGTAGTAGATAACTCACTGAAAATATCGAGACAGTGTGTGACTGCAATAAAGAAGGCCAATGCTATGCTGGGGATTATTAGGAAGGGTATTGAAAACAGATCAGCCAATATCATAATGCCGCTATATAAATCAATGGTGCGACCTCATCTGGAATACTGTGTGCAATTCTGGTCACCACACCTTAAAAAGGATATTATAGCTTTGGAAAAAGTGCAGAAAAGAGCAACCCGAATGATAAAAGGGTTCCTATGAGGAAAGGTTAAAGCTCTTAGGGCTCTTTAGCTTGGAGAAACGATGACTGAGGGGTAACATGATGGAGGTTTATAAGATTATGCATGGGATAGAGCAGGTAGAGAAAGAGGTACTTTTCTCCCTTTCTCACAATATAAGAACTCGTGGGCACTCCATGAAATTGCTGAGTGGCCGGGTTAGAACGGATAAAAGGAAGTACTTCTTCACCCAAAGAGTGATTAACACATGGAATTCACTGCCACAGGAAGGGGCAGCGGCTACAAGCATGGACGGCTTTGAAAGGGAATTAGATAAGCATATGGAGCAGAGGTCCATCAGTGGCTATTAGCCACAAGGTATAGATAGGGACTCTGGGGCAAGTGATGCTCTGTCTTCTTGGTGCTTGGGGGGGGGGTCAACAGTGGGAGGGCTTCTAATGTCCTGGCCCCACTGGTGGACCTCCTGATGGTACCTGGTATTTCTGGCCACTGTGTGACACAGAGTGTTGGACTGGATGGGCCTTTGGCCTGATCCAACATTGCATCTCTTATGTTCTTAGGTTCTCAGGCAGAGAGTCTCACCAGGTGAGACAGCTGGATCTCTCTTGGGCTGGGGACTACCAGGAGATTTTTGCTACCCGAAGGTAACATTCTATTGCAGATGTACAATACAGAATGTGATTAGCTTGATTAGAGCAGAGAAGATATGCTAGAGATGCTATCTTTGCATCCTGATGCCTTTCCTTGTAACACCCCCCTCCCGCTTTGTGACTAGGATATAAAGACTCAGAGATCTTTATTCCTACTTGTATCTGACAAAGTGAGCATTGACTCTTGAAAGCTTATAGCCTGAAATCTTGTTGGTCTCTTAAGGTGCTACTGAACTCAAAACTAGCTCTTCTACTACAGACCGACACAGCTACCTTCTTATGGCTGATCATGTATGATATCCGCCTTCATGGAACGGGCTTTGGTATTACCCAAGATGGGTCACAGCAGTGGCACCATGACCACCCTTTGGACAGAGAGCTGGCTCTTTGCCACAGAAAAGTGTACTGAATGCAGCTTGCTGCATCCACTGAACATCACGTTATTAAATTTCTCCACCATTAATCCACGCCAAAAGATGTTCAATGATCCCATTCCATTATGACTTTCATTTTCACAGCAAGCTGTACAGTATGGCTACGTGTGGGGAAATTTTCATGGAGATGCTGCTATATGTGGCAAATACAGGCTGATGGAAAGAGATTTTCCTGGACTCCCCCCTCCCCTTGCTACAAACCTTCAACTTTCCCCCCTCATGCTGTTTCAGGGGTCCCCTACCCCAGTAACAGCCATGTCGAGGGAAATTTTGAGCTGCAGCAGGAGGAGGAGGCCAGGAAGTCACACTCTCTAGACAGAAATCCCTTCCATTAGCAGAAGTGTTTAGCAGGATCCAAGCCATAATGTCTAGACAGACTCTTTCTCTAAAAGCCATCAATTATCCCATTAGTCTGAACCACCAGTTGAAGAGAAAACCATGAAAAATGGGGACCAGAAATGGCTGCAAGGCACAGCTTTTTGGCCTTGACATTTCTAGCATCTAACCTTTGAAAAAGCAGCCTAAAATGGTTTATATATATATATAGCACTTCAGAGCAATGTGTTCTGAACTGTGTTCTAGGAATCCTGATTTTCCTTGAAAACGTATAAGGGTTCATCAGTGACACCTGGGATTACAAGAAATTTGTGGGCTTGGAAGACAGTTTCTCTGCAAGCAAAGGATCCATTCCTGGATACTTTGTCTGTTCACACGGGGACAGGAACGAAAGTCCAGGACCAAATGGAGAGGATACCCAAAAATGAGAATCCAATGCAGAGAAATTCCAAGGCCAAGGTGCAGAAGGTTCCTGGACATATAATCAATACAGAAAGATCTGCTTCAGGGACAAAAGCCTGAGAACTTAACAGACTAACAATTCTCAATGATCAATTAGGTGCAATGTACAGGCAGCAACAAAATTAAATCCTGTAAATGTCTGGCGAGCCCTGGAGCTTGTTTGGCTTTCCATTTATTGTGTCTGAACTCTACTTTTCTGCTGAGTCTCCAGAAGACTTTTCACAAAAAAGGGACAAACTTCATGAAGGCAGACCTCCCCCCTTCATTTTATCTTGCTTTTCCATATTTGTAAACTCAGAATTATTCTAAATTGCTATGAGAAAGCAAATCCAATTGAATAAACTCAGTGATGTTACTGGGATTATCGTAGAATCTGTTTAGCAAAAGCAAAAGAACCCCATAAGGAAACGAAGTTTAAGCACCAGGGCTATAACAACTGAGATATTTGTTTTGATTTACAAAAGAAATGGCCCATGAGAAATTGCAACTAGGAGACAACTTGGTAAACCACTTCCCACATGTCAATATTGCCTCTTCTAGGATCTTCTGGGAGGGGAAGGCAGCACGGTCTTATCAGACCTTGGAAACTAAGCAAGGTCAGTACTTAGATGTGAGACCACCAAGGAGGAGTCTGCAGAGGAAGGCAATGGCAAACCACCTTTACTTTTCATTTGCCTTGAAAGCCTCTTGAAGGGGTCACCATCAGTGTTCCCTCTAAGCTGAGTTGGTGTGAGCTAGCTCAGTTCTTTAGCCTCCAGCGCACCTCACCGATTTTTGTCTTAGCTCAGGAAGGATGGCCACAAAGCAAACTAAATTATGCAGTAGCCAAATCGCTTGCTCACAACTTTAATGCCAGTAAGCTCACAAAGTAGAATTTTTGCTCACAAGACTTCACAGCTTAGAGGGAGCACTGGTCACCATTAGTTGGTTGCCACTTGCCGGCAACCATGTTATGTGGGATTTTCTGAGCTGCTGGAGACCTAAGCAGAGTGAGTCCCTTTTTAAAGACAACCAGTTGCTCTCACCATTCTGGAACATTTTAGCTCTCATTGAATAAAGGGTTTAAGGGGGCATGGGGAGTTAGTTTACTATGACTACTTGGGAGACCCTTGAGTAGAAGGGGATCCCTACATTGTTGGTGGGTGGTCTGGTATTGCTACTTTTGTTACCATAATGAGACCAACCACTATTATTTGATACCTTTATTAAGTGAATCTACGTATTACACAGCTTTAAAAGTTACTGAGAATTTATATGACTTCAATAAATTCTAAGACTAGCAGTAGGATGAGAATCATGTTAACCATATGTTTTCCTATAAACAAATGTGCAATCTGCAAGCCTCAGTACTGAAGATTCTAATGAAGCTTTTCCTAACATAGATTACATTTTACAGAAAAGGCCATTGGGTACTTACCGTGAAGGGTCCTTCTCCTCTGAGATAAGGAGGACATCTTGATGGGTGTTCCTCATCCTATATGTAGGGAGGCAGAAACATATCTTTCCACTTCCAGTCCTCTCGGTGGGACACACCCTTCAATCCAGTTGTGGAACTCGAAGAAGCAGTAGATAACTGTAAACCATAAACAACTGAGCCATAAACTGACTGGACAGTAAAAACAGCATAATACGAACAGGAGAAAAAACACAAGACAGGAAGGAGTACACAGCTGAAGGATAGAAACAGCAGAATGAAGCAGCTAGATGATGACAGGGGAGGGCCAAGATGTCCTCCTTATCTCAGAGGAGAAGTCCCTCTGAGAGGGGGACTTCCCATAGCAGTGTCCTGATTTGTTGGGTGGATCATCATCTTTGTCTGTCAGAATGTGCTGTAGAACCCTTTGGCCAAAGGCCACATCAGCTGACTCTTATAGTGTCTGATAAACGTAGAGACTGACAACCACGTGGCCACTTTACATATTTCGTCCAGCGTGGCATGGCTTGCCAAAGCTGCATTTGTTGCTGTGCTTCTAATAGAATGAGCAGTGATTCCCGAAGGAGGCACCAGCTTTTGAGCCCTGTAAGCTTCCACAATGTAGGCCTTGAGAGTAGAACTAATAGTGGCCTTGGACAACTTACATCACTTGTTAGGAGGGGAGATAGAGATGAATAAGGACTCCATCTTCCTGAAGTCACTAGTTCGATTAAGGAATGTCTTCAGGGCACGTCATACGTCCAAAGACTGCCACATCCATTCCTTGGGATGAACCGGATTTGGGCAAGAAGACAGCAAGCAGATCTCCTGAGATCTGTGGAAACAAGAGTTTACCTTAGGCTGGAAGGTGGGGTCCGTAGTGAGCACTACCTTGTCCTTATGGAACATGCAGAGCTGCGGATTAGCTGAAAGAGCTCCATGTTTTGACACCCTCTTGGCTAAAGTCACTGCAACCAGAAATAACGTCTTCATCTTTAGCCACTTCAGGGAATTTCCTTGATGGGCTCGAAAGGGGGTCTGGTCAATGCATTAAGCACCACATTCAGTCTCCACATGGGAATCTATGAGAAGTAGGAGGGTCCTGAAGAGCTGCCCCTTTTAAGAACTGACAGATATGACGGTGTCTGGAGAGTCCCCAGCCGTTGAATGTAGGAAGGGCTGCCACCTGGCGTTTGAGTGTGGAGGCCTTCAAACCAGTATCATGGCCATCCTGCAAAAAGGTCAGAACACTCCTTATATGCAGTTTCAGTGGATCTATACCCTTTCTTCTGGCCCACCTGACAAATGCCTTCCAAGTGGTATTGTAAATCTGGCTGGTGGACTGCCTTCTGGAGGCCAGCATGGTGTTGGTTACCTTTTCAGAATAGCCTAATCTGAGGAGTTTTTCCCGCTCAATCGCCAAGCAGTCAAATGGAGCCAGCCCAGGTCTGGGTGCCAGATAGGGCCCTGAGTTAGCGCATCTGAAGAAACCAACAGTGGGAGTGGTGGCTGGAGGGTGAGATTCTGGAGCTCTGAGAACCACGGCCTCCTCGGCCAATATGGAGCCACCACTATGATTTCCACTTCCTGCTCTCAGACCTTCCTCAGGAGTTTTGGAAGCACTGGGGTTGGAAGACACGCAAACATGAGTCCCAGCAGCCACTGGGACACCAGTGCATCTGTCACCTCTGCTCTGTGGTGGTGAAACCTGGTGAAGAACCTTTGCATCTTGTGATTGGCTGGGGAGGCAAACAGGTCCACTGCTGAGAGCCAAAGTGAAGCACAATGCGTTCAAATAAGTCCATTTTTAGGGACCATTTCCATTCCTGTAGTTGCCACTGACTGAGCCAGTCTGCAAGAGTGTTCAGATGCCCTTTATCTGTTCCGCCTTGATGGAGGCTACATTGTGTTCTGCCCATAGTAGCAACTTGGAGGCTTCCCTATGAAGCTGCGAGGACTTGGAACACCCCTATCTGTTTATGTATGCCTTGGCAGATATATTGTCTGTCCTGATAAGGACATAACGGACAGAGATCTGTGGACAGAAGTGCAGAAGGGCTAGGCGAATGGCCCTGAGTTCTAGGAGGTCGACAGGCAGTTTCTTTTCCTCCCTGGACCATAGACCCTGAATTCAGATAGACTGCCCCCAGCCTTGTAGGCTGGCGTCTGTGATTATCTGTTTCCAGTCTGTGATGTAGTAAATGAGACCTTGCAGTAGATTCCTTGCTTTGGTCCACCAGACCAGACTGATCTTCACATTGAGAGAGACTTTGACAGGAAAATCTGCCCTTCTCATAATTCTGGATTGGAAGGGTTGGAGAAACTGTTGCAGGGTTCTCGCGTGTAGGCAGGTTCATTGCACTGAGTTGACACAGGATATAAATTGTCATATTAGCATGGCTAGGGTCATCAACAAGGACTGTTTGCTCTTGATGATCTGTTCAGAGAGAGAGAGAGAGAGAGAGAAGATCTTTCCCGCTTTGGGTTTTGGAAGGATCATACTGTTCTGAAACGTGTCCAGAATCACATCTAAGTGTTCGATCGATTGAGAGGGAATCAGAAAACTTTTCTGAATATTCCCAAGGAACCTGTGAGACTGCAAACACTGGATGGTGACTTCCATGTCCCGGTTGCACCTTGGCCTCTGAGCTGGAGCAAATCAAAAGGTCATCTAAATAGGGATGAATGTGTATCCCCTGCTCCCGCAGTAAGACAATAGGATGTATGAGGATTTTTGAAAACAGTCTCGGGGCAGTTGAAAGACCGAAGGGCAGGGCTCTGAACTGCCAATGTTGACCTTGCACGCAGAAGCGAAAGAACTGTCTGTGACCCCGGAAGATGGGAATGTGGAGGTATGCTTCGGTCAAATCAATTGAAGTCAGGAACTCCCCTGGTTGCAGAACCTCTGCAATGGACCGTGGGGTTTCCATGCAGAAGAAATGTAACTTCACAAACTGGTTTAGGTATTTCAAGTCCAATATGGCTATCCAACTTCCGTTCCTCTTTGGGACGGTGAAGAAAATCAAATAGTCGCCCTGTTTTCTCTTGAGGAGAGGGACCAGCTCTATAGCCAGAATGTTGGATAGTTGTTGAATGGCATCTAGGGTCCTGTGGAGGTTGGTCGGGTTCTTTAGTGCTGGTGAGGGGACAGAATGGTCTGGAGGTCTTTTCAAAAACTCAATGGAGTAACCCTTGGAGGTGATCTTCCGAGACCATTGTCTGTGTTTGAATTGATCCATTTTTGCTGGAACAGCAGTAAATGTCCCCCCACCGGAGCTGACTCGTAGTTATGCCTTTGAGGGTTTGTTGTCGTGTCTGGATTTATCTTTCATGCTGGGGAAGGTTTGCCAGACCGGCTGTGGAAGGGATTTCTTCTTAAAGTCTATCTGCATGTCCCCCAGGATTATCTTCTATTGTCCTTGTTAAGCCTCAGAAGCAGCCTCTGGGTATGAAAAGAATAGTTACCTGAACCTCTTCTTTCTGGTCTACCCAAGGATTTGGACATTGTCTTTTTCTTGTATTTGGTTTCAATGAGGATCTTATCCAGGACATCCTCAAACAAGCGGTCGCCCTGGAATGGGTAAACTGTGACAATGGCTTTGACATGAAGATCCGCCTGCCACGCTCTAAGCCAGAGCATTCTTCTGGCAGCTACGGTGGAGGCTAATGCTTTGGGTGAGTAGATCATCGTATCTAGAGTGGCATCTGCAGAGAAGAAGGATGCTTTGAGTAGTCTGTTTGCACCTTCAGCCAAACATCTGTTGGAATTGAGGATGAGCTGGATGAGCTTCCTGGATGAGGCTATTGCTGCCCTTGCCACGGTGGTAGCAGTGGCTGATGTTTTGATGGCCATGAGCCTTCCTTAAGGCAAATTCCTTAAGGCATAGTAGCCTCATGAGCCTTCCTTAAGGCAAATTCTTGTCTAGGCTGTCCTTCACTGTGCCGTCCCCATCTTCAGAAAGCAAACCAGATGTCTGAAGTACCGTTACCAGAGCATCCACCAGGGGACCTGTAGGAACTTATTGGTAAAGAATGGTAAGCATCTAATTTCTTAACACTGGGAGAACAATGTTTATTAGCCATGGGTTTAGCCCATCATTCTTAAGCTGTCTCTCTAGAAAATCAGGAAATGGGGAAACCCTCTCTCTTCCCAGGGGTCCTATGAAAATATTCCTTGCTCCCTCTTGGCCTGGATTCATCTGAGGGAGTTGAATAACTAGGTTCTTCTGCTGAGGGTTTTGGGTGTAGCTCTAAGGCAGCCAAGTTCTTAGTAAGAAGATACTGGTAGTCTTCGAGTTCAAAAAATTGCATAGATGGTTCTAGAAAGACAGGTTGCTTACCTGTAACGGGTGATCTTCGAGTCATCATATGTGCATTCACACCTCTGAGATATAGTGCGCCTGCGCCACCCCTGATCGGTATTGTAGAAAGCTAAAGGGATTTTTGCGCCCGTTCCCCAGTCACGTGCTGGGCACCAGTGCGCATTACCAGGGGAGGGGCACGACCATTCCACCAGTTTCTTCTGACCGCTGCCCTCAGTCACAAGTAAAAGCAGGTCCTCCCCTGCTCTTGAGCAAAACAGGCGACATTTCTTGTTCTCTCGGGTTGCAAAACCATTGACATCCGTATAGCCCCACTTTTGGTAAATTGGGAAGAGGTATGACCAATTGATCTCCCATTCGTGCCACAATGCGCCCCCTCTGCTCAGGACAGAGGAGGGAGCTGAAGGTCCTAAACATTCGCCGCCTGCAACACAGCCCGTCTCACTGCCACACGCTGACGAAGACTAACGTCCAGGGCATAGTGCTTCACAAACGTGTGAGGAGTAGCCCAAGTCACTGCATTGCAGATGTCACCAAGTGACGCACCTCACAGGAAGGCCGTGGATGTCGCAATCGCCCGGGTAGAGTGTGCTTGTAACGGGCCGGGGAGTGGTTTCTTGGCGAGCAAGTAGCTGAGCTTGATCGTCTCCGTGATTCATTTAGATAGACGCTGAGAGGACAGCTTCTTTCCCTGCGTGGGCAACGCATGAGAAATAAAAAGGGCCAGAGTCTTCCTGAAGGGCCGAGTTCTGTCCAGGTAGAAGAGCAAAGCTCTCTTTACGTCTAACGTGTGTAGACAACGCTCCTCATCATTCCAAGGTGTTGGGAAAAACAGAGGGAGCACAATGTCTGCTTGCATATGGAACTCTGAGACTACCTTTGGCAAAAAAAGAGACATCTGGGGCCAAAGTAACACCATCATAATGAAAGGTTAAGTAAGGAGAGTCACAGCGGAGCGCTGACAACTCACTCACCCTCCTGGCTGAAGTAATAGCTACCAGGAAAGCAGTCTTCCAGGAAAGAAGTTGTAGAGTACAGGTAGCCATAGGTTCGAAGGGCTTCCCCATCAACTTGGTGAGGATCAGAGGGAGGTCACAAGCCGGCAAGGGGCCCCAGGATAGAGGGAAGAGGTGTCTAAGCCCCTTCAGAAATTGTTTAGTACATGGGTGTGAAAAAACAGAGTGCCCATCCACCTCAGAGTGATTGGCAGAAATGGCTGCCAAATACACCCGCAGTGAAGAACAACTGAGACCTAAATCTAAAAGTGATAACAAAAATTCAAAAATCATCATCAGGTCAGTGGGAGGAGGAGGTAGCTCCAACGACTGGAGATAAGTCAAGAAGGTCTTCCACTTCCCTGCATAGGAAACCCTAGTGGAAGGCTTACGACAATTCAGCAGAACATGGTGCACTCTGTCCCTAAGAGTGGCTAAGGGACCTCCCATGCTGTAAGCTTCAGGTGCGGAACGTCATGATGCAGTACTTGACTCTCCTGAGCCAGGAGAAGATCCGGTACCAGGGGGAAATGAACAAAGGAGCCCTTGGAGATGTGAAGGAGCATGGGAAACCAGTGCTGTCTGGGCCACCAGGGAGTCACCAGAATGCAACGCGGCCTTTCTTGCAGTATTTTGGCTATCACCTTGGTGAGAAGGGTAAAGGATGGGAAGAGGAACAAGTGTTTGTGCACCCACGAATAAAGGAGACCATCTCCCAGAGAGAACGGGTCCTCCCCTGCTCTTAAGCAAAACAGGCAACATTTCTTGTTCTCTTGGGTTGCAAAACCATTGACATCCGGATAGCCCCACTTTTGGAAAATTGGGAAGAGGTATGACCAATTGATCTCCCATCCGTGCCACAATGCGCCCCCTCTGCTCAGGAAGTCTTGTAACGGGCCGGGGAGTGGTTTCTTGGCGAGCAAGTAGCTGAGCTTGATCGTCTCCGTGATTCATTTAGATAGACGCTGAGAGGACAGCTTCTTTCCCTGCGTGGCAAGTGACGGAAGGATCTCAGGGCATACTGAATGGCTAGTAAATCCAGAAAGTTGATATGCTGATGAGTTACCTGAGGTTCCCACTGAGCCCCTACAGACAGTCCTTGAAGGTGCGTTCCCCAACCCCAGAGAGACGCATCCGTTGTCAGGGTTAGTCCCGGATTCGAAGGGTGGAATGGAGCCCCTGCCAACAGGTTCCAACAGCCTTCCCACCAATGGAGGGAGGCTAACATGGATTCTGAGAGGGTAAATCGCTGGGACTGAAACTGTCTCGGAGGATGAAACTTCAGGACAAACCAGAGTTGTAGCGGCCTCATCCGAAGTTTGGCAAAGATGTGGTCGCTGCCATGAGTCCCAACAGCCGCTGTATCTGTCTTGCGGATACCGTCCTCTGGACTCTGAAAAAGGTGACAAGAGAAACAATGTCCTCTGTCCGCTGTGGAGAAAGGAACGCCCTGCATAGAATCGAGTCCAGAACTGCACCGATAAATTGAACCCGAGTAGAGGGTGTGAGCATTGACATTTTCAGATTTATGCACAGCTCCAGAGTTGCTAACATATTGAGGGTCAGGGTGATGTGATCAAGTAGGGTCATTTTTGAAGTTGCTACCAGCAACCAATCATCGATGTACAGGAAAATACGAACACCGTGCAGATGAAGGTAGGCTACAATGACTACCATCACCTTGGTAAAGACACGGGGGTCTGTTGAAAGCCCGAAAGGAAGGGCTTTGTACTGAAAGGGTCTCTCACCCATGGAGAAATGGAGGGACATCCTATGAGAGGAATGGATGGAGACATGAAAATAAGTGTCCTGCAAGTCCAGAGTCACCATCCAGACTCCTTCCTCCAAAAGGGGAAGGATAGATTGCAATGTTGTCAAAAGGAATTTTTTGTAAACGATGTATTGGTTCAGATTTCTGATGTCCATAAAGGGGCGGAGGCCTCCATCTTTCTTGGGAACCGTGCAATAACGGGAACAGAACCCCATACAATGGTGAGAGAATGGGACCGGTTCTATAGCATCTTTGAGGAGAAGATTCTGTATTTCTTCCAGAAGTGGTCATGATGCTGGAGTGGGAACGAAGGTGGAGCCATCTGGAATTTGCAGGAACTCTATGCGATATCCCTCTCGAATCACTGAGAGGACCCACTGATCCAAAGTTATTCGTTGCCAGGCTTGCAGGTAAGAGTACAGGCAGGTGGACGGATGAGGTGGTGGACCGGCTCTGTTTGGGAACTTTCTGGGTCTTGGACCTAGACTGTGGAGCTGGGAATGGAGCCCCTGCCAACAGGTTCCAACAGCCTTCCCACCAATGGAGGGAGGCTAACATGGATTCTGAGAGGGTAAATCGCTGGGACTGAAACTGTCTCGGAGGATGAAACTTCAGGACAAACCAGAGTTGTAGCGGCCTCATCCGAAGTTTGGCAAAGATGTGGTCGCTGCCATGAGTCCCAACAGCCGCTGTATCTGTCTTGCGGATACCGTCCTCTGGACTCTGAAAAAGGTGACAAGAGAAACAATGTCCTCTGTCCGCTGTGGAGAAAGGAACGCCCTGCATAGAATCGAGTCCAGAACTGCACCGATAAATTGAACCCGAGTAGAGGGTGTGAGCATTGACATTTTCAGATTTATGCACAGCTCCAGAGTTGCTAACATATTGAGGGTCAGGGTGATGTGATCGAGTAGGGTCGTTTTTGAAGTTGCTACCAGCAACCAATCATCGATGTACAGGAAAATACGAACACCGTGCAGATGAAGGTAGGCTACAATGACTACCATCACCTTGGTAAAGACACGGGGGTCTGTTGAAAGCCCGAAAGGAAGGGCTTTGTACTGAAAGGGTCTCTCACCCATGGAGAAATGGAGGGACATCCTATGAGAGGAATGGATGGAGACATGAAAATAAGTGTCCTGCAAGTCCAGAGTCACCATCCAGACTCCTTCCTCCAAAAGGGGAAGGATAGATTGCAATGTTGTCAAAAGGAATTTTTTGTAAACGATGTATTGGTTCAGATTTCTGATGTCCATAAAGGGGCGGAGGCCTCCATCTTTCTTGGGAACCGTGCAATAACGGGAACAGAACCCCATACAATGGTGAGAGAATGGGACCGGTTCTATAGCATCTTTGAGGAGAAGATTCTGTATTTCTTCCAGAAGTGGTCATGATGCTGGAGTGGGAACGAAGGTGGAGCCATCTGGAATTTGCAGGAACTCTATGCGATATCCCTCTCGAATCACTGAGAGGACCCACTGATCCAAAGTTATTCGTTGCCAGGCTTGCAGGTAAGAGTACAGGCAGGTGGACGGATGAGGTGGTGGACCGGCTCTGTTTGGGAACTTTCTGGGTCTTGGACCTAGACTGTGGAGCTGATGGAAACTTGCCCTTGGACCCATAGGGACGAGAGGAAGGATTTGAAGATCTCCGCCACTGTCTTTCGGGAGACGACTTGAAAGACAGCCCGCAAGACCAAGATTTATTCCAGGATTTCTCTCTAGATTGTCTGGTGATTGTAGTAGCTCCCAAGTTGCGAGACGTTTTAAGACTCTTGTCCAGGTCCCGTAAGACCGAATCTGTGGTGGAACTGAAAAGACCATCACCTTTGAAAGGAAGATCTTCAATGATCAGTTTATTGTCCTGCTGCAAGGAGGTGGCATGCAACCAAGCATGGCAATGTAAAGCTACCGCCAATGTGAGGGTCTTAGAGGCCACATCTAGATTATGCTTGGCAGCATTGAGCTGATACTTAGCCAGGAGCATGCCCTCTTTCTGAAGGTGTCTGGATGGTTGGTTAAATTTCTCAGGGAGTGCTGCAAGGAACTCCGACATCTGCTCCCACAAAGCGTACTGCCAGCGCCGGAGGTTAGGAGCTTAGGAGTGCTCCTGGATACCTCCTTAACAATGGAGGCCAAGGTAGAAACCACTGCTAAGTTGGCCTTCTACCATCTTCAGCTGATTAGGTAGTTGGTCCCCTTTCTCAACCGCAACAACGGGAAAATACGAACACCATGCAGACGAAGGTAGGCTACAATGACTACAATCACCTTGGTAAAGACATGGGGGGCTGTTGAAAGCTAGTGCAGAACGCCGCAGCCAGGCTTGTGATGGGCCTTCCCAGATGGGAGCACATCCAGCCTGTGCTGAAGGCATTGCACTGGCTGCCAATAGCATACCGAATTCGCTTCAAGGTGCTAGTGCTTACCTTTAAAGCCCTATATGGCCAGGGTCCAAAATACCTGAGGGACCACCTTTCCCCATATATACCCCAGAGAGCACTGCGGTCAGGGTCACAGAATCGTCTGACCCTCCCAGGTCCCAAGGATGCCACACTTGCCACCACCAGGGCCAGGGCCTTCTCAGTGGCGGCTCCTTACTGGTGGAACGAGCTCCTGGAAGAGATCAGGGCCCTACGGGATCTTTTACAGTTCTGCAGGGCCTGCAAGATGGAGCTCTTCCACCAGGCTTTCATCTAGGAGCTGCCCTGACTATTCCATCAACGAGCCCGACCCTCAGTTTTAACATCTGGCCTATACCATCATGCGACTTAAGAAGACCAACGAGTTGGACTGTCTGCCTGCAAACATTTTTAGTATGCCACCTTAAATAACTAATTGAAGGATCACTAGCAATTTATGATTATATGATGCATTTGAATTGTTTTAACTTGATTTTATGTATTTTATTGGTATTTCTGTACCAACTATGTAAGCCACCCTGAGCCCGCTTGCGGGGAGGGTGGGGTACAAATCGAATATATAAATAAATAAAATAAATACCTGAACTTTTATCAACAGGCACTGGTTATAGTGTTCAATTAGAGACAGTTTGAAAACAATATCGATTCAATGAACATTTCAATTAAGTACTCAATATGATTTATTGCAGCATTACCCTTAAGTAGCCAGGTTCTTCCATTTTGCCCAGGCCCTTTGAAAAAATAATTCTTAAAATATAATCTAGCCCATCCAGTATGCTTTTAAAATCATTCATAATTTACTATGATTCAGAGGGCATAACAATGATCAATCATTAATATTTACTGATGCCAAAATCTGTTAAATTAAAGTTTAATTACCCGAGCTACTAAACCACAGATCTTTGAGTGGATTTGCTCAGAGAAAAGTATCTTGCGTGCCAAACGCATACATTTTGGTCACCTGCATATGCTGCCCCCTATGGAATACTATGAGAATTTACTTAGCCATATAAAAACACTTCCAGTTCTCAGTTTGCTCCAAGGCTAGCTCACGCAAAACGTAAGAGGCTGTGGTTCCATGGCAGAGCATATCCAACAATGCCAGCATCTCCAGCTAAAATTAAGTAGCAGCTGATGCAAAAGACCTCCACCTAAGACCTTGGAGAGCCACTGCTATGACTCAGAGTAGACAATACTGACCTGGATAGACCAAGGGTCTGATTCAGGGTAAGGAAGCTTCATAAGAATATATGCATGTGCCTGCATGTACATCTCATGGGTGCTGTGTACTCATTCATATGGATGAAGGTTAATGCATGAACTAAGCAACACAATTTCTATGATTGCAGAGGGCACCTCTTCCACACGCTGATCAGCTGGAAGCAATCTGGGCAACTAACTTCCCATTTCACAAGCTGCTTTTGTCCATGCATGACCAAGATTGCTCATGAACTGGCCAATGTTTGCCCTGCTTTGCAACCACTGTGCTTTATATATCACTCATTTTGTGTCATTGAGAAAAAAAAGAGATGACAGCTAGGAAGTTACCTGTACGTGCTTCCAAATACAGACTGGGAGAACAGACTGCAAAATCGCTGCAGAACAAAAGAACTGTTCCTCCCCACAACTACATACCAGCCATACATATTGCCACCAAGAGTATAAAAATGAGGACTGAATTATATACTAAAACGCTCTCTTTTGTTTTGGAAGGCAATTATAGTAAGTAGGAGGGGGAGAAGGAAAAATCCCTCCTATCTACAGCAAGCAGCATGGATTTAACATTCTTCCACTGAAAATTGTAGCAGGCTTTATTTACCAGTATCCAATTACTAATAAATCAAGTATACGGCAAGCAGAGTCTGCGGCTTTGACTCTTGGGAGACCCCTCATGGTATTGCTCAGAGTATGACATCATTTCCTGGCAACTGGAAACCAAGAGGCCTGCCTTTCTCTACCCACACAACTAGTTTAATGATTCCACAATAATGCTTTGATATTAGGATAGTCTGCAGGGCTTTCACTTCACAGATGGTTCAATTTATGGCTTCTTTCACTCTGTAGACATGGACTCAGTTGCCTAGTACACTGCGTGCTATGATGCACACAGACAGCTGCAGATTTAAATTTGCAACAAGAGGTCAGGAAAGGTAAAGTTAAAAGGAGAGACTCACTTTCAGCGGCAACAATTATCTTTCTTTATATAAAAAAGCAAAAATATTCAAGAGCCCCACCGCTAGCAAATCTGTTGTTTACCGGAATGTGTTGGAAAGACTGGAAGCGGTAAAACAATTCGACTGAAACAAGTCACACTACACTGAAAGGGTGCAGACAAAGAAACTTGTGGTCCTTTTCACTGCACTGTATTTTCTTTAACTCTAGCTCCCTTTCTCTTTGTCTTGGGGTGCAGCTATGAATCGGTTTCTGTGAATTTTCTTTGTGAAAGTAGCACCAATAAGAATGTCTAACAATGAGATCTAGCCATATGCATCCTGCACCAGCCAAGGTCGAGAAAACTGGATGGTAGCAAACTCACGCCAGCTCTCTTAATGTGTAACTGGGCAGCTCATTTACCTTGTCTGTAATCTCAGCAATAGTGGTAAATTAATGGCAGCATGCAATGGTGAGAGGTCGAACACCATGGGAAAGGATTATCCCATGACCAATGGCAGAGAACTTCTTCTCAACATCCCTGCTACACCAACGCTCGATTGTGTAGCAGGCAAAGAAGGAAGAGAAAATGTGTGTGCCCAAAATGTGTGTGCCCTTTGTGGTCTCTTCTCTCTGTCTGCCCTGATCTGGATGGGCCAGGCTAGCCCAATCTCGTCAGATCTCAGAAGCTAAGCAGGGTTGGCCCTGGCTAGTACTTCGGTGGGAAACTACCAAAGAAGTCCAGGGTTACTACGCAGAGGCAGGCAAATGGCCAGCCATCTCTGAATGTCTCTTACCTTGAAAACCCCATGAGGAGTTGCCATAAATCAGCCATGATTGACAACACTTTCCCCACCACTCTATCTGGCTGGGTACTGCTTGAGCATTCCCCCCAGGTTTTCATTCATTTGGGAAAATCAGTTGCATTGCTTCCCACTTTGTAAAAGAGATAACTGATCTCTATATAGTTCTTTGATTGTATTGCATAGGTGCGCAACTCAACCAGAACCCAATGGTTTGGCTCGCTTTCCTGACTAATCTGCTTTGCATGTAATTTTACCTGCCACAGATTTACCAATAGGCCTTGGGGCATGTTTCAGTCTCAGCATTCCCCATCTGTACTACCTGTAAAATTAATTATTTTTTTCTGTCTTCTAAATCTTTAATTCCTTATGACACTGCATATATGTCTGCTGTACATTAGACCTGATATGTTGTTTGCAGCTAGCCTCACTCATGTGAGCTGTCTGCTCTGGATGCACTTTTAAGTCTTGCTTTCTGTTTTTAACAGCATCTGGACAGCCTGCTCTGTAGCATCCTGATATCATGTGTGGATGGTATTACTTGGCAACAGGGGAGTAAAAGCACATGCAAAAACTTTGAAGGGCTACATCTTGATATTATTAATTTTTTGTTTTAAAGACTTGGCAATCCTAGTCATAAAGCCCACAACTGCAAGCTCTATATAATACCACTGCTCTGCAATGAAATAATCAACTCCTTTATAACTGAGATTGTGATCTGAAGTCAGCAGTACAGGTTGCAACATTCACCCTATGCAATAGCTGTCAAGGTTCTGCATTCCTCTTACTTCCCTGGATCTCGCATGGAGACTATTTTTCATGAATCAAAGTGACAAAGTTGAGATGACTGGCAAACAGAAATGGAAGAAGAGAAGGTTTTTATACCCCACTTTTCTCTACCTTAAGGAGTCTCAAGGTGGCTTACAATTGCGTTCCCTTCCTCTCTCCACAACAGGCACCTTGTGAGGTAGGTGGGGCTGAGAGAGCTCTGAGAGAACGGTGACTGGCCGAAGACCACCCAGCAGGCTTCATGTGGAGGAGTGGGGGCATCAAATCCAGTTTTCCAAGTTAGAATCTGCTGCACCTAACCACTACACCTTGCTGGCTGTCATACATTTGTGCTGGCATTAGATACAAGAAGAAAGCAGCAATGTCGACTTAGAATGACTTCTTGCATGACATTTTGTTCTCAGGTCTGCTTTCACTCTACAGATCTGCCTTTACCTCAAAAAGCTATTTCGTATAATCAATAATTGGCAATATATTATGTTACAGATACCTGTCCATAACCAGATGTCTGTCCGTACCATTTAAAGGTCTGTCTCTAACATTTAAAGTGTTGCATATAATGCACAAATTGCTGCATAATGACCTGCACCCACATTTTCTCAAAATACTACGGCATGATCCAGACGTTGTCATACTCAAGATTAGTGCACAACTAGAACTTTCTCAGAATTTCCTAAAGCAGGATTTCCTGAAGCATGCTCCACAATGGGCCCAATGGGCCCCTGAGGCAGCAGCCACCCCTGATTAAGAGACTGCCTGCTCGGAGCACAGTGTGAGGAAACACAAGCTCCATGCCTCCACTTCCCCCTTCTACTTGGCCCCACCTGAAGAGGCTCAAAAACAATAAGGCTGAGTCTGCTAGAAGTTTTGTAGACTGTTGTCACAGTCAATTTTGTGAACTTGGCAGGGTGACTTCATTTTTTTGAGTTTATCTGCATGCAATGGGTTACTTGCTTGAACTCTTCTTTTATTTTTCTTCTGGAAGGTGGCCTGAAGAAAGGAAATACTGAAACGAAGAGAACCTGGGCATTTGTCACCACTGACAACTTTAGAGAAGACCTTGGCTGTACAGGAAGAGGGCTTGGCTGTATTCTAATATATTGAACTAGGAAAAAGGCCCGTTGTGGAAATAAATACAACGCCCTCTAGAAAGAGGCTCTGGGTGAGTGCCCCGGCCTTGGACACTCAGTATCAATTTGCTGTGGCGACCTCAGCAGGGTATAATGACACTGAGTCCACCATTTTCTCCAGAGGAACTGATCTCTGCTACCTAAAGAACAGTTGTAATTTTGCGTGATCTCCAGCCCTCACCTGGAGATTGGCAACAATGGTTCCCCAGAAGGGAATAGTTGGTTTGGAAGGTGGAGTCTATGGCTTTGTACCTGCCTCCTGAAACCTCACCCTCTCCAGGCTCTATCCCTCACATCTCCAGGAATTTCCCACTTGGAGTTGGCAATCCTATCTTCTTCTCAGCCAATCATCAACCTACCTTTATTTCCCCCTCACTCTTCAGCTTTCCACCCCACACACACCTGCAGCCTCTCCTGTGCTCTGAAGCCCTGACTGCTACGTCACATTGACTGTCATACGGGGGCCATCTCAGCAGCATATAAGGATACAGAGCCCACCATTTTCTCCAGGGGAACTGATCTCTGCCATCTGGAAAGCAGTTGTAATTCTGAGTGATCTCCAGCCCTCACCTGGAGATTGGACACATTTTACCTCAGAACAGCAAACTGTTTAGAATGTTAGACGCAAAAGCCAATCAAGTCGCATATGCAAACAACCTCTGTGTTCCGAGGCAAAGGCCAATGAGGCTGCATATGCAAATAACCTCTGTGTTCTGACTGGCTAGGGGGGGG
>NW_015173130.1:177314-202893 GCF_001447785.1 Gekko japonicus
CTCTTGTTCCCTTTCTTTTACGCCCTGAAATCGGAGAGTCAAGTTTGATTTTTCCATTTGAAGCATCAATAACTTTTATCTTGCATGTCTTGACATTTTTCTATTTTGTCCACCTTTTTCTTGACCTTTTGAGTCTCTTCTGTTGAGACCAGACATTTTTGCGCAATTTCCTCCATTTTCTTAGCTGTATCTGTTAACTGGGTTTGCTGATTGCAGAGAACACCTTCCATATTTGTCAGTGTTTGGCTGATCTTTTGCATTTGATCCAGCAGAGGGCGCAGAAGATCATTCTCCTGTTGACTGACAGCCGGCTCCAAGGGGCGGGAGCCAGCACCGGAAGTTCCTCCCAGCTTCTTTGCCGGCTTGTCCAGAAACTTTTTCTGGCTCGACATCTTGTTTTTTTGTTTACTTTTTAAAAGTTCGTGCCGCGCAGCTAAGAAATAAACCTTCTTATGGCTCTTCTAACAATTCACCAAGAGGTAACACTGCTCCTTTCAATTTTCGCTCCCCCCCCTTTTCTTGTTAATTCAGTCTCTGCTACACGGGGTGGGGGGGGGAATTTCCTCCCTCCTCCCAAGCGTTCTTTCGAAAGGGGGGGCATGCGCTTTAAGTCTTTTTTCCCCGTTTCGACCGGCAACTCACGGTTTTAGCCGAAAATCTTCTTTTAATCGCTCATCCGCTAAATCACCCGGTGACGACCGGCGGCTCCACTAGTCCCCATACGGGGCACTGCCACGGCTAGGGCCATTGGGGCATGGGGCGAGCCTCAATTTCCAACCGTCCGATCGGGAAAGAGGCACATCCCCTTCGCGCCCCGGATCGGAACCCCTTCCCTGGGGCTCCTTGGGGTCTCCGCTTATGCGGATTCCCCCCCTTGGCCGCGCGTGGGCAAAACGACTTCAGGAGCGTCCTGAAGATGCGTCCGCCATTCGCGGAGTCCAGACCGGAAGCCAGTTGTTTAAAAACTTTGAAATCTTTAGGACTTTACATGTCCATCTGTATTTTACACTGTGCTACAGCCTCAGTGCTGTGATTTTGTATCAAACTTGCTTTCACTGTGTTACCATTATATATTTATATTCCCCAGTGCAGTGGCTGCCTGCATTGTGCCAGCAGGGGAGGAAACGGATGTGTGGAGGCCCTCTTCATAGTACTCCTGGACCAGAGCAGCCACTGTGGGAAGCAGGAGGCACAAGCCTTTGGCACACCAGAAGAAAGGAGGAAAGGGCTGCCCCCCCCCATTCTGCACTGGTAGTGCGCCGGCTTCCTTTCCTCAACTGCATCTGTTTCATCGCCTCCATTATCACAAGTTCACTATTAGCCTGCACTTTCCACCTGCACCATGATGCTTCAACTAAACACAGCTGCAATTTAGCATGCTCTACTTTGCAGCCACCACTTGCCTGTTTCGCTTGCTGCTGCACAGCTGTGGACAAGGTTGGAGCAAAACTCTTTGTTTCTGCTACTATGGACTATAATGCTAGCTCATTGCACAATGCAAGCTTTGGGGTATGTCTAGAAGGTATAACAGGGCTGAGGGATGTTCCCACGTCAGTGGGGCAGCACATAGGGGCTTTATGGAAATTTAGGAAAGAGGGAGTTGCTCCTTTAAGTGCTGGTTGAGCTTCTGGCTGCCCATCAGTGCAAGAATATATATTCACAGTTCAGGTTCCTCTTTGCTCTCTCTCCCCCCACCCCCAGCAGTGACCATGTGTGGCATGAGAGATGTGAAAAAAATCTTAAGTTTTCTAATAAGCAAAAGTAGTATTTTGTTAGTTTTCTGAAAGTTTTCTTGGGGAAGGGGAAGGATTTTTAAGAAATAAAAACAGAATTCCAAAACCATTACTATAGATTTGGGTACCTATTGAATTAAAAGTAATGCTACGGTAGGACTTTGTCAAATTTTCAGGACCCTGTGTCATGATTGACCCTGCCTTGGTGTGGTAATGGAACCACACTGTACCTGGGTCTGGTCCCAGCAACTTCCCAAGTAACATACACACAATAAAGTAAAATAAAGATTTATTGAAGAAGTTCAAGAAAAAGGTTTAAACACAAGGCATATAGTTCAGTGGCAGTAAAATGCGCAGAAAAACAATAAAGTTAACTAGCTACCTCTTACTAGAGTCCTAACACAGCGCAGTTGGTTCTGAAAGCAAAGAGTCCTTGAGCATAACACAGGTGTCTGTTTGGAAGCATGGAGAGGAAAGGGTAAAGTGAAAGAGAACACCTCTTCTCACTGACTACTTTTATAGAAAACTGCAGGCTACAGCATCCTGACCTCCTCAACCAACCACAGGACAGTATCCACGGAATCTTCCAGGTGAGAGCGAACGCCCCCACACACACACCAGATCCACAGCTGAACTAAGTGAGCCTAATTAACAGGCCTGGCTGGATGACCTTGCCAAATATCTGCCAGTGTGGGAGACAGGGCCATAGCCAGCAGTGGGGCACTGAGGGCAATGAATGCCCCCTATTGACAGGGCAGACTAGCAGTCACTGCAACAGCACCTGTGGCTGGTTTCTCTTTCCAGTGTCTCCAATTTCCGTAGTAAGGCAGGAAATGGTGGGCTATGGGGGGTGGCCACGGAATGGCAGGAAGGAGACCATGGCAGCTGCTGCTTCTCTGCCACCAACCCTCGCAATGGAGGGGGGTGGGGGAGGCAAGACTCAGGCAAGCACTGCCTGGGGCTCCGGAGTGTCCGTTCCCCCAATTTGGGTTGCCTGGTGAAGCAAGGGGACTGTGCCCGGGCTGAGAAGAAAGGAGAGGTTGAAAGCAAAGGAGACTGTGAGAAGAGCCGGACTGCACCACCTCCCAAGGAAGCCTGTTCCACTAAGGAACCACTCTGTCAGGAAGTTCTTCCTAATGTTTAGCCGAAAACTCTTCTGATTTAATTTTAACCTTCTGGTTCTGGTCTGGTCCAACCTTCTGGGGCAACAGAAAACAACTTCGTACCATTCTTTATATGACAGCCCTTCAAGTACTGCCTTCGCCTTCCCACCTCCTTACCCAGGCCCTCACAGTGGTGGGGGCTGTATTTGATGTGCTTGGTGGGATTTGGCCACATTTTGAGCCTGTGACAGCAAAAAGGCACCATTGCTGTGGTGGCTTTTCCACCTCCACCTCCTCGCCCCAACCCTCGCAGTGGTGGGTGCTGTATTTGACGTGCTTGGTGGGATTTGGCCACATTTAGAGCCTGTGACAGCAAATAGGCACCATTGCTGTGGTGGCTTTTCCACCCCCTCCCACGGGACTTAAGCTCCCCCTCCCCTCCACTGTGCCTGCATTAATTTTAATTTAATTTAAGTAGCCCCTCCCCCTGAAAAAAATTTCTGGCTATGGGGCTGGTGGGAGACATCAAGAAACTGTGTAGAACAATGGAGTTTCCAGGAACTGTGTAGCTTCAGCTGGAACAGACTGGAAGATTCCCTTAAGATGGTCTCTGTCTTGACACCCAGTACTGACTCTATGGCCCATAAAAGTTTGGGAAACCCTCTTCTTAGAGAAATAAATGTTTAATACTGCACTCAAAACAGCATCCATCCACATACACCCTTCCCTTGCTTACTCTCTCTGTCTCTCTCTCTCTCTCTTGCCCTGACCAGGCTGGCCCAGGCTAGCCTGATCTCATCAGTTCTTAGAAGCTAAGCAGGATTGGCCCTGGTTATTATTTGGATGGGAGACCACCAAGGAGGTCCAGGGCTGTTACATAGAAGAAGCCAAAAGCAAACCAGTTCTGTTTGTCTCTTGCCTTGAAAATCCCATGACTGGTTGGCCATAAGTCAGCTGTAACTTGAAGGCACTTCCCACCACCATTCTCTATCTCACACATACACACAAATACTTATTGAGCTGAAGCAGTGCCTTATTTCCCAGGCCACAGAAGGCTACTTCTACCTGCATATGAGGTTCTGGACCATTAGGTTAATTAAAGCACTCTGCTCTTATCTTCTTAAAGCAGATCTTTCAGTTTTTAATAAGTATGTTATGACAGTGCTCTGTTCTCTGTGAACCCATCGCATAATGCTTCATTGTGGAAAATCCAGTATCCTTGAACAAGCTTGAGTGCATTCCTATTTGTGGTGACTTAGCCTTGACTATCCTTAGCTGGGGTGGGCTGTCTACAGTTTTTGTCTGGTTTGACTCCCCCCCCATTACTAGAATTTTCAATGTGTACTTATATATTTTAAATTAAAGCAGGACAGCTCAAGAACTCTCCACAGTTAATGTACAATCTGTGCTCAGTGATACTGAGTACACAATCCAGCTTTAGAATGTTTAGTTTCACCTTGCAGGATCAAGCCAAAATCCACCAATCTACCAGCATTTGGTGGTCCACCAATGAACCACAATCTACTTTCTACACACCTCTTAATCTACAGCAACAAGTTGACAGTTATAGAAACGTTTGTCTGCAGGAAGTATGTATGGAGAACAAGAAGCACCTCATGCATCTGAAAACCAACAAGATGCTCAAGAAAGTTAGGAAAGGGGTGAAACCTGCGAAATAATAATCTGATCCTTGCAAAACAGAACACACAACAAGCTCCATACAGCAGATTATTTCGTAAAATTACTTTATTTCAAACTTAAGAGCTATGACTAAGCTGCTTTCGTAAGGATAAAAAAACACACAAGCAAGTCTTATGTTTAGAGGGCTTTTGGAGTTTTGTTCCCGCCCTCCAGCAAAAATCACTTTATCTTAACAAAGAACGACAGACAATTAAAAAAAAAGAAAACGTAAAGGGCTCCATAAAGTAAAAAATGAGATCAGCACACTCTCAACCAAGGAACACCTCTTCAATGGCAATTTAGAGATGTGTTCTTTTTTAATAATCCATTCAAGATGGATTAAGTCATTATTACTATTTATCATCTGACGTCTATGTAAGTTTAGCAGAATCTCCTGTGGTTGAAACATAAAACTGCTTAGAAACAAAAAACTGTGCTTGATTTTTCATTCACGAGCCAACAAGCATATAAGAGAATTCATCTCTGTAAATCTTAGAATCAATGGGAAAGTGTTGTTGTTTTTCTTATTCCACTAGTTACTGAAGCCAAGCACTGCCAAAGAAGCCATACCACGCAGGCCGTAGGGGTACGGAGAAAACTGCTAAATCTGCATGTACATATCAGGGATGAGGGTTTTATTTATTTGGGCACTTTTAACCTCAGCCTCTATGCCCTGTTGTTGGCTGTCCAGAGGAACTGGTGGTTGGCCACTGTGTGAGACAGGATGCTGGACTAGATAGACGACTGGTCTGATCCAGCAGGGCACATCTTAACGTTCTTTTGAAAGAAGCAACCCTGGTGACACAGACAGCATTAATGCCCAGAGGTATAATAAGCAGAAATTAACACAAGGGGGAAAAGAAATTTCCTTCAACTCACAACAGGTGAAAGATAGGTCACGTGTTTCTAAAGTTTATGTTTAAAGAGCCATATAACTTGCAAGTCCCTCAAGCTTCAACCACCATGTAGTTTGGTGTAGTGTTCAGGAGCAAGGACTCTAATCTGGGAGAACCAGGTTTGATTCCCCACTCCTCCACATACAGCTGCTGGTGTGACCTCAGATCAGTCACAAGTTCTCTCAGAGCTGTTCTCTTGGGGCAGTCCTCGAAAGAGCTCTCTCAGCCTCACCTACCTCACAGGGTGTCTGTTGTAGGGAGGGGAAGGGAAAGGAGACTGTAGGCCACTCTGAGACTCCTTCAGGTAGTGAAGGGCAGGGTATAAATCCAATCTCTTCTTCTAATTTAGACACTATCAAGGTGGCAAAATATTGATTAAAACTAGTATACCACACTGGCTCTCCTGTACAAACTGTATGAGCAACGAATTCATCCTTGCAACTGGGAAACCCAGTAAATCATTCCTAATAGTGTAGGCGGAGCCTAAGTGCTGCTGAATTATGAAGTAGGGATAGGGTTGCCAGCCTCCAGGTGGTGGCTGGAGATTTCCCACTTTTACAGTTGATCTCCAGTTAATAGATATCAGTTCACCTGGAGAAAATGGTCACTCTGGAAGGTAGACTCTATGGCATTATACCCCACTGAAGTCATACCCCTTCCCAAACCCCACCCTCCTCAGGCTCCACCCCCAAAATCTCCGGGTGCTTTCTAACCTGGAGCAGCCAACCCTAGTAGGAGACAGGGCCAGTGAAATGTGTTATGCGAGGTTGTCTCTAACAGGCATGATCTCACTTCCTGCTGCTGTAGACACATCATGTGTGGAAAGCTACTGAGATGTTATACTTGACTATTTCTTATGAATTTGATTACAGCTACATAACTTTCCGGCTCCCAGAATACTGCCAATATTGCCAACTTTTGGGGGGGAAATCAAACAAAGTAACTTTAAAAGAAAGAAGTGCTCAGGTGCCAGGATTCAGAGCTTCAACATTCCTTGAAAGGCCAGTTATATAAATCAAAGACCCTAAAATTAATGAGACGGCTAGTAACAACTTTCAATATTGCTACCTGATGTACTCTTCCATGTGAACGAATCTGAGCTATTAATTGGTGCGCGCCAATGAAGCCCAGTGCAGAATAACGAGGGCAGCCACTTATGCTGCCCAGTGAGTTTATTTCTGGCTACATTCTGGCTGCATTAGTTGTACCTTCGGTTATGACAAAAGGTCTTTTCACTGGCTATGGCAAAGTCTTACCCTGCTACTTTCTACTTAGGTTATTTGAGAACAGTCACACCACCAAGTTTCTTAGGCCATCACACTTTTAGCCTTCTCAATGGTCCCTCCAAGCAATATATAAAGAAGCCACCATAAAATACACAAACATCTTCAATAATTAATTATATTTAAAGCAATTTAAAGACGACAATTGGTAAACAAACACCAAGTCATGTCTTTTTTCCCCCTCTTTCCCCCTACCCCAGGGTCTCAGCCTTTTCTCCAGGGAAGGGAAGATGATGGCAGATGAGGACACATGCAATTAAGGCAACCAGAAATTCTTCTGGGCCAGTGTGGTATAGCAGTTAAGAGTATTGGGCTACTAGTATCTGGGAGATCCAGGTTCAAAACCCCACTTGTGCCATGGAAGCTCAGGCCAGTCACACTCTCTCAGTCTAACCCACCTCGCAGGATTGTTGTGAGATTTAAACGGAGGAGATGAGAATGGAGTAGGCCGTTTTGGGTCCCCACTGGGGAGAAAGGTAGGGTATAAATGAATTAAGTACATTTTTAAAAAAGAATGTTCACTTTCACCTTTTATATTTGCATTGCTCTAAAATTCTGATTCTCTAAGCATCAGGCAGACCTACATGAAGATGCCAATGGCTGTTGTGAAATGCACGAAGTCCTTCCAACTCTCTTAGAACAGTTGTGATTGGGACTAACTTTCAGTCTGATCATCAATGACAAGAGCAGATTGTTTTCTTGACTCCAATAGCGACCTTTTAGTTTTCATTAGCTTCCTCTTCCTTGAAACTTAAAGATCTACTCTTTTCCCTTCTCCTGTGACCTGCCTTCATGCCTACCTCCACAGTGAACTGCTAACTAGATTCAGTCCTGGGAGCTTTACTCCTTGGCTATCTGAGGTACCATTTCAAAATGGCCACACACACACACACACCAAGAGCTCAGTTTGATAGCTTATCCTCTATCTCTAATATCTCAAGCTTCCTTGGCTGGAAGGTTTTTGACAGCCTTTCCCTTCATGCAAAGAATCTCACAGAGGAGTAATGTGAGAATTACCATTAACGATTTTTAAGAATAAAGATCAAAAGACTGCATGCCGTTTAGACTTCCCACAAAACTGTTAATTCATATCAAATGTACCACTTTTTATAAAATAACTTCTGACAGCAGAGAGGTAAACAGCCAGGACACAAAGGAATGAGAAACCCTTGAACACTAACAGCCTAAATGCCCTGAATCTGCAACGTTTACAGTATAACACCCTTATAATAATATATGTCAAACCTGGTGCATTATATCCAAGCACTTGGCTAAATCCAAGCACTGTGATGTAATTTTTTTAAGCATATAACTGATATGCTCCATAGGACCCTGTTTTCAGTGCATCATAATTCAAAATAATTTCAGCATAGACAGAAATGCAAATTTTTCAAAAGTGAATGATCTTGCCAGGAAACATCGTATAGCTGACTCCTCCATGAGTCATAAACAATACACCCCTTGAAGACAATACGAATCTCTACAAAAATCAATTTTATGATCAAAGTGAGTGACAAAGGGTATCTGGGAACAGTCAGGATAACAGTTTATGTGTAACTAGTTTCTTGACTGGACCCGGGCAGTCCCACCTAAGAGAGGTTAGTGAGTAAGTTTACCTGGAAAGGAGAGAAGAGAGAGTCTTGAAGGACTGCTCTTCCACCAAGATTGGTTCACTGAAAAGTGTAATGTCTGATGAAAGTATAAAGCTAGATGTCAATAATGGGAATACTTCTGATAAAGCGTTAGTTACAGGCCTAGTAGAGCAGACTAGGATAGGGTCTGAGCAAGTCCTTCTTTGTACGTTGTAGCAGCATCTCAATAAACCACCAACGCAGGTGCTGAGGTAAGACGGAACCATCCTTGATAGAACTTGTTCTACACAGATACATTCCCCTATGTGACAGACAGTGTTCCCTCTAAGCTGAGTTAGTGTGCGCTAGCTCGCAGTTTTTTAGCCTCCAGCTCACAGCATTTTGTCTTAGCTCAGGAAGGATGGCTCCAGAGCAAACTAATTTATGCAGCAGCCAAATCGCTCACTGACAACTTTAATGCCAGTAGCTCACAAAGTACAATTTCGGCTCACAAAACTCCACAGCTTAGAGGGAGCATTGGTGAAAGCTGGAAAACACACAGAACTACTAGAAAGTACAGCTTAGGATGTGAATTCTGCCTCTCACATTCAGAGGAATTCCAGTGGTCATGGGAATAAAAACAAAGTAGGATACAAATCATATCCAACTTACTAACAAAAGTATCTATTAGAATCAATTTGAAATTATGAAAATCAGTGTAGGAGCTTGAGTACAAAATAAAAAGGTTCCCCCAAATGGGGCCACCTACATCTTAACACTTCATATACCCCAGAGCCCTTCATTTGCTAGCAAATGCTGAATGCAGAGAATCCGTTCCCTAGGCTTCACATCTTCCAACAAGTGGCTGATAACGATTATGTTCTAGATTGATACTAGAACTGCAATCAAGGGTTTTTGATATTTCCCCAGTCCTCTATAAATCTGAACCATTTCTCCACCTACTATTTTATCACTATTTTAGGACTTTAAAAATACCCTAGAATGACACTCCTGGAAACAAGGTACATGCATGGAATGAAAGGTAATGCAAAGTATCAAATTATCATGACTAAGAACAAAGAGCCAAAACTGACTGCCCTGGAAATAATCTGTCTTTAATGAGTTTCAAGGGGTGATTTCATTAGAAAACTGCTGAAGGTAAATTTAGATATAGAAAATGTGTGACAGATTTGGTAGCCTTTTTTTTTTTTGCCATCAAGTCAAGCTGACTTCTGGCAACCCCTAGTGGGGTATTCCTCGGAGGTCTCCCATCCAAATACTAGCCAGGGCTGGTCCTGCTTAGCTTCTGAGATCTGACAAGTTCACACTTGCCTGGGCTATCCAGATCAGGGCAACAGATTTGGTAGTCTTGTACTCTGCGTATTGCCTCCCCAAGAATAAGTCTGCGAGGAAGAGGAAGCTAGAGAAAGTGGCAAATTGATACACCTGGCTAGCCTTTATAAGATGACCCAGGATCACTTGCTCAGGGTTGTATCTTTTTTATTTTTTTATTTATTCGATTTATACCTCACCCTCCCTGCCGAGGCATGCTCAGGGTGGCTTACAAAAATGCACATATAAATACAATTAAAATCCATCATTGTTGTTGTTCAGTCGCACAGTCGAGTCCAACTCTTCGCAACCCCATGGACCAGATCACGCCACGCCTTTCGGTCTTCCGCCGTCCTCTGAAGTTTGCTCAATTTCATATTCGTTGCATCTATGACACTGTCTAACCATCTCATCCTTTGCCGTCCCCGTCTTCTTTGACCTTCAATTTTTCCCAGCATCAGGGTCTTCTCCAGTGAGTGCTCCCTTCTCATTTGGTGGCCAAAGTATTTGAGCTTCAGTTTCATTATCTGGCCTTCCAGGGAACAGTCAGGGTTGATTTCTTTGAGGATTGACTGATTTGTTCTTCTTGCAGTCCAAGGGACTCTCAAGAGTCTCCTCCAGCACCATAGTTCAAAAGAATCTATTCTTCGGCGCTCGGCCTTCCTTATAGTCCAACTCTCACAGCCATACATGACTACTGGGAATACCATTGCTTTGACCATGCGGACTTTTGTTGGCAGGGTGATGTCTCTACTTTTTATCATGCTGTTTAGGTTCGCCATCACTTTCCTCCCAAGGAAATCTTTTAATTTCATGGCTGCTGTCACAGTCTGCGGTGATCTGGGATCCCAGGAACGTGAAGTCTGTCACTACTTCCACGACTTCCCCTTCTATTTGCCAAGGAGTGATGGGGCCGGATGCCATGATCTTAGTTTTTTTGATGTTGAGCTTCAAGCCCACTTTTGCGCTCCAGGCCATCATTTCGCATGATGTACTCTGCATATATATTAAATAAGCAAGGTGACAATATACATCCTTGTCGTACTCCTTTTCCTATGCTAAACCAATCAGTTGTTCCATATCCGGTTCTAACTGTTGCTTCATAAAAACATACCAAAAACGATAAACAAATCAATTATCCTAAAGTGCTGGAACGATATTCAGATAAAGTGCGAGAGCAGAAATTTCAAGATTAAACAGTACTCCATATGTGACAATTGTGATGGTATTCTCACATCAAGTCCTACATCTTGTCTCAGGCACTGCCCGTGATGCTGGAGGTAATTTGGAGCCAGTTTGGTATAGTGGTTAAGTGCACGGACTCTAATCTGGGAGAACCAGGTTTGATTCCCCACTCCTCCACTTGCACCTGGCTGAATGACCTTGGGCAAGCCATAGCTCTGATAAGAGCTGTTCTTGAAAATGAGCAGTTTCTGTCAAGAGCTCTCTCAGCCCACCTAACTCACAGGGTGTCTGTTGTGAGGAGGGGAAGGGAAAGGAGTTTGTAAGCTGCTCTGAGACACCTTTGGGTAGTGAAGGGCGGGGTATAAATCCAATCTCCTCCTCCTCCTCCTTTCCTTATCTCTACAGAACAGCTCTTGGTAGCTGCTAAGATATTTATTTATTTAAACATATAGATGCCACTGTTCTACCCTGCACCTTACAACATCATTTTCCCATCCTCCATTTTATTCTCACGACAACCCTACAAGGTGGGCTAGGCTGAGAGCAACTGGCCCAAGGTCACTCACTGAGTTTCCATGGCACAGTCTTCCAGCTCCTAGTCCACCATGCTGGCTCTCTGTTAAAGCAACCAAATTGGATGAGAAGCTCATGGGACCTCTCTGCTAGAAATGCTTCTGTGAGACAAAAAAGGAGCAAAAAGAGAACCATGACAATATTTAGAAGCACACATGCTGGGTAAACTGGAAACAACCAGTAATACATTAACAGTTACCCACTGCTATCTATATGTTTCTGGCAGAGGGGGGGGGGAATCAGTTCTACCTTTTCCTGCTGCCTCAACGTCTATTCTAACTTTTGGTTTATTGCTGACTAGAAAGGAGGAACTGTGCAGGGGAAAGTGGAAGTAAATTAAATACTTTACTGCAAGGACACACTGCTTAGTGTAAAACTTTAAAGGGAAATTAATACATGTATGCAAAGAAATTCTCACATATCCAACGAAGTGCTCACTGTACAAAGACAGTTGCCTCTTAACCCAAAACCTATCAAACCGATCTTCTCTGCTCTCACTCTGTGTGCTAATCTATCTGTATTCATTGGCCATGAAGACTGATCTAAACCATCTGTGTGACACTGCTACTGTCAACAGCTCCTAATAAGGGGAAGGGGAATGACTTCAGTGCAGTGACGAAGCGGAGAAAAAGCAACTGACTTTCAAACTCTTAGGCTCTAACAATATGACTACTATTTGCTACATTCAGTAGGGGTCTGCATCAGTTTTGCACATTTCACCGACATACAGCATTCATGCTAGTTACATAAACCTGTGCATGGACCATAACAATGTACCTCATATTTTGATTTAGTTACTCTGCTTATCATATATCTTTGCAACATCTTTCTAAACAAACTTTTTAAACAGTTATTATACGCTTTCAAATACAAACACACATACTCTCCGTACATGAACCAGCGATTTCTTCCCCTCACAAAGGCTAAATCAACTTATGCCCTTCATCCCCAAGGATTTTTTCACATTGTACTAATAGTTCCTCCAAGTCTGTCTCTAGTTATTTGCAGGTAAATGTTGCCAACTGCAAGATATATGGAAACAGTTCTGCTGGCATTACTATATTTTCTCCTGTCATCAGTTTCCTTTTTCAATCAGTATCACTTACACTTGGTAGCGAAGTGCCTCCCCCCCCCCCCCCAGCAAATCTCAAAATCAACCAGTCAGGCCACCTTCTGTCCCCGTTAGGATACATGGACACATGAAGCTGCCTTATATTGAATCAGACCATTGGTCCATCACAGTCAGTACTGTCTGCTCAGACTGACAGTGGCTCTCCAGGGTCTCTGGTAGAGTCTTTCACATCACCTTCTGCTTCATCGTTTAAATTGGAAATGCCAGGGATTGAACCCGGGACCTTCTGCATGCCAAGAAGATTCTCTACCACTGAGCCGCAGCACCTCGAGGATCCCCTCATAACTCCCAGGATTCTCTAAGTATACCCGGGGGGGGGGGGCGGTTTCGTAAATTAAACAAAGGAAAAACAAAGTAATTCCCCAAAGTTGCCTCGTAAGAAGTGACACGCTCAAGGAGCATGAACACTGAAGGCCGCTGAGAATCCGTTAAAGGGGAAAAAAGAGAAGAGAGGAGATGAGCCCACCTTGAGAGCTTTTAAAATCCTCAACTGAGAGATCTTAGGCTGTAAGGTTTCCAGATTGTTTCCTCCTCCTGTGACTCCTCATGGGCGCCCAGCTTTTAAGCAGCTTTGACTTTCCTCAGTAGTAAACTATCTGCCATGAAAAGCAAGCACTGGCCCATAATTTCCCACTCAGACAAATTTCCAGGCTTCCCAAATCCACGTAAACTGGAGGATCACTCTTTGGGCCAGGGGATGGCTTCAGACTTTTGCTGGGTGGAGTGGGTAGGATACAGGCTACCATGACTGAAACTCTAAGACCAAGGACATCATGCAGCATGCTCATAAATAGGGATGGGTACAAGCCTAAAAATTTCCAGTTCGGAGAGGTTCAGGGCTCAGGGTGGGTGCACCTGTCAGCTCTTAACCATTTCACCGATCCGTTTCACTTTCCCCCACTTCGAAGCAGGGGGAAACAAAACTGACTGGTGAAATGGCTCGCAGCCATTTAAACCTAATAGGTCAGCTGCAGACCCACACTGCTGCTCAGCTGTTAGGTTTAAATGACCCAAACAGTCGATTTGGAGAAAAATACGGTAAATGTTTGGGGAGGGCAACTTCCCCTGAACACTGGGTTCAGGAGCTCCAAACTAGACTACATTCATGTAGAATTTTGGTGCATGAATTGGTTCGTGCCCATCCCTACTCATAAATAACGTGGCATTTCCTTTATGTACAGTAGGAAAAATAGAGTACATCCCTCAGTGATTGCTGGATGCTAAAGGCCAATGAAGCTTCAGGGCCAAAGAAGGTAGCGGGTTAGCCCCATCACAGCCAAAGACTGGAGAGAGTCAGAAAACTTAGAAAGGACACACAGCACAGATGGCAGGCACTGGATTTAAACATTGCTCTACTTCCTACAGTACAGGAAAAAAAACAACAGTGCAAAGTTATTCAGCTGCACTAGAAACAGCTGTCATTTGAGACTGTTAATTACTGAGTCAAAGTCACCAATCCCCCCCCCACTTGCTAGAGAGATTGTCTCTTATCCCATTAAAAACACAGTTCCCAATGGAGTAAGCATAGTGGCTAAGAGAACCATCTGTGTTCTGGGAAATCCAAAACAGAAAGGGGACAAAAAAACTTCAACCTAGACAACCAGGTAACCAAGAAGGCTGACAAAAAGCCTAATAACAGAGTAAATAGTAATATGTCGAATTAACAAAGTTTTAATGCATTACAAATAATTAAAAATTCCATTAAAAAGAAAACATGTTTCGGCCACAAGGCCTTCCTCAGTGGTACAAATTATTAGAATACATGTTGTAAAGTAAAATTATTCAAAATACAACATTTCTGGCCTAAGCTTTAAAACACAGATAAGTGGTAGGGCCATTTATTAACTAGATATGTTATTACAACTATCAAAAATCATTTTTCAGATTGTTGTTGTTCATGGTCCAAATATCTCTGTAAAAGCAAGGTCAGAATGAATCATGGCTCTATGGTCTGTATATCCACATTCATGAACTGGCCCAACTTCTTGTGTGTGTTTTAAAGTTTAGGTGGGAAATGCCTAGTCTCATACCTTACTAGGTAAGCAGCACTGGCAAACCACTGTCTCTCAGACTCCTGCTCTGGTTCTCACCTCATTTGCAATACAGGTATAATAACGCAGATCAACTTACAGATCTCAGAAGTTAAGCAGGGTCAGCCCTGGTTTATACTTGGATGGGAGACCATCAAAGAAGTTCAGGGTCACTGTGCAGAAGTTAGCAATAGCGAACCACTTCTTTTGACTCTTGCCTTGAAAACCCTATAGGGTCATACATCAGCTGCTTCATAATACTTTAATTTTTTTCTGAGCCAAATAAGCACTTATCTTCATGCACGTGCAACAAAGCGTGACCAACTGCAGATTCCCATAACAAACGTGTGTGTTCATTACAGTCAACAGTTAGGTTAACATTCAGTGCACAAACCTTTTTTTTACACAGAAGTTACATCGAGGCAGGAAAACTATTGTGTATGGTAGTCAAGGACTGATGTACAGTATTTATAGCTACAGGTATATTCTAGCATTAATGGTGGTTTTTTAAATTTTTTATTATTTTCTACTACAAACACTAACCACACTACAAACACTAAAACATTACAAAAACTAAATCACTAAACTAAAACATAAGCTAGACAAAGATCATTCAATATGATTAACCGTTAGGTTAAACAAAGTTCCCTCTATAGTAAGATTAATGGATTGGAGCTATTTCTTAAAGCTTCTATTACAAACTGGTATTTGCATATTTAAATCAGGTAGATACAGCTTAAACAATTAAACTTTCAAGCTTATAAAGTCATATTATTTCTTTTTCTTTCCTCTATGTCTCTTTTTATCAAAGTTCCATCGGACTTTCAGGAGTTTTCGGGCCACAGCCCCTTTTTCTGCTATGAAGTCTTCTTCTGGAGTACCGCTCGCTGTGTTTTCCGAACTTCCCAACCCATATGTGCTGCCTTCTTCTTCCTCTTCTTGTTCCTCTGTTGTTCTTTTATCATTCGCTTGCCTTTGTTGCTGTTCCAAAAACCGCTTTTAAGACAGAGTCAATCTTTTCTTTTTTGTCTTTATAGTTCCCTCAAGAGCACTACGATCAGGGAAGCTCCATCTCCTGGGAGTGCCAGGTCCCCGAGAGATTAAGTTTGCCTCTACTAGGGCCAGGGCAGTTCCGCAGAGCCTGCAAGACGGAGTTCTTCTGCCAGGTGTTCGAGTAGGAGCCGCTGCTGCCACTATTCTACCACCGAGGTGGCAAGTCTTCGGCTGCCCTATAAGAACGGGGGCAAGCGGGCCCTGGCAGAAGTTTGAGACAGTGTAGTGGGAGACCACGCTACTGAGACAGCTGGCCACCAAACCTGGGGGGGTTGTCCCCATCTTGGGTGATTAATATCGGTATAGCACTGTATTATTGGAAGGTTTTATTATGATTTTAAATGTTCTATTTATTATATACTGTATTGTATTTTGCACTCGGCTTTGCCGCATGTGAGCCGCCCTGAGCCTCTGGGAGGGCGGGATATAAATCAAACTAATAAATAAATAGTTGAAGACAAGTCCCTCAGGTATTATCCATCTGTATGGTGTGGAGTTTTTCTGTAAAAAGGTGGTTAAGTTTTTGTACTGTTTCCTCTTCTTTCTTATCTCGAATGGTATGTCTTTTAGGACTCTGATTTCTTTGTTTTTGATTTTTAGGGTTGTCCCGTTTGTGGCCTTGAGCACCACGTCTCTTGTAGATCTCTTTGAGAATCTCATCATTATCTCCCCAGGCAGGTTTTTTTCTTGATAAATTCTGGATATGTCCGATAGATCATATTCATATCGCTTTACAATAGATCCACTGTTAAACCTGTCACTTCACTTAAGATTTCATTCAGATTCTCAACCTTCTGTTCAGGGACACCTTGAAATCTCAGAACATAAGCTGATTTTTCCATTAAGAGTCTTAAAAGCTGGTCTTTGTCAGAGGTCCTCTCTTTCTCCACTACCTCCAGTCTTTGCTTGATTGCTTTTGTCTTGGTTTCAACCTTTTTCACAGATTTTGCTGTCTTTATTTTTATATTAGTCTCTTTCAGTTGTTTTTGAAGTGCTTCAAAGTTGTTATTGAGATTAGTCATCTGATCTAGCAGAGGGTGCAATGCTGTAGCCAACATGTTGGGAAAGTCCATTTTTGCTTCCGATTTAGCAGCCGGAAGTGCTGATCTGGCAGTTCCAGGAGAGTGCTTCGTTCTCGTCGCCATCTTTTCTGCCTGACTAGTCCTTGTTTACACTTCAGGGAAAGTTTTTTAAAGTCAGCAAAAGTTTGTTTATATAGTCAGTTTAGATAAATCTGTACTTTACTTGATTAAATCCAAAACTGCTATTACTCCTAGCTCCATATATCGATTAAACAGTTAGTTTAAAGTTGGGGTGGCAAACTCCCTCCCCCTCCGTCGTTGCAGACTGGGGCTTTGGATGGCCGCTTAACCGCATATCCAGTTAGTGAGGAATAACATTCACACTTCATTCCATGCCAGCTGCAGAGATAGGGAGAATTTTGTAAAGCTGCTAGATCACTTGTTCGCTCATCCGGTGTGCGCTTCTTGGTGCCGTGGTGGCGCTGCCACAGTGGGGCCTATCAGGGCAAAGAGGAGCCTCAATCCCTTGGCCGCGGCCTCAGGAGAGGCACCTCTTGTGCCCCAGGCTGGGAGTCCCCTCCAAGGGCTCCAGGGGGGTCCAGAATTGTCCAGTACCCCTCCTGTCCACCGTGTCATGGGCTGCCCCTATTGAAGCTCCGATGCAGCGCGCCCACCATTCCCACAATTCCCTATTTGGCCAAAAGGAGGGGGGACACATTTGCTCTCTTTAAGTATCTGAAGAGCTGTCACTTCAAGGAGGGCAGGGAGCTGTTCCTGATGGCAGCAGAGGATAGGACTCTCAATCATGGGTTTAAATTAAGAGCGGGAAGGTACCGGCAACATATTAGGAAAAACATCTTTACAGTAAGAGTTGTGCAACAGTGGAATCAGCTGCCTAGGGAAGTGGTGAGCTCGCCTTCAATGGCAATCTTTAAGCAGCAGCTTGGCCAAAATTTGTCAGGGATGCTCTCTAGGCTGGTCCTGCATTGAGCGAGGGTTGGACTAGATGGCCTGTATGGCCCCTTCCAACTCTGTGATTCTATGAGCTGTAATTTTAAAGGTTTTTCCCCCCTCATAAATCATTAATACTATGACACAACTGCCCTTGGGTTGAAAACTGTGGCTGTCCCAGTTCTGCCAAAACAGATATAGAAAACCCTGTGAACGAAGATGAAAGCCACCAAGAAGAGCTGGCTGAGGATGGAGTTCTGAGAAACAGGAAGGATTTAAAAGTGCACGAGAAAAGATGATGGTTTCCTTTTAGCCTTAGGGTGAAAGGCTATGCATGTTTACCTGGGAATGAACTCAACAGTGAGACTTCTTCCCAACATTTCTCCTTTAGTTATTGTTTCTGCAGTGCCTCATGGGTACAATAAGATAACAAAATATTAAAATAGTACAGGGATTCTCTATTAGTATTGACTTTGTACTGCACCCATAACCAACCTAAAACTTTTTGAGGTATACCTCTTTGCCAGGAATGAAATGACCTGATACAGAGAAGCTAACTAGATTCTTAAGGTATCTTAAGTGTATGCTTTCATCTGAAGCAGCACTTTCAAAATGCTTCATATGTCACACTAAACTTTGCAACAGCCCCATAAGGTAGGACAGTATTATTATTGGGGCTATATTAGCCAATGGGCAACAGGGGCAGGTGCTTGGGGACCAATGCTGGGGGGGCCCTGACTGTCCATGGCCCCAACCCCAATGGGAAAGCAGGCTCCAACTGCTGCTACTTGCACCTATCCTGTCCTTAAGCTGTCCTCAAGCTGCCTCAAGCAACAGACATTTGTGCTCACTCCATCTAAGTCCTGGGAGGTCAGCCAGCTTCCAGCGATGGCTTCCATCCACCTCACAGGTGGCTAAGGGCCACCCCTTCACTTGGCCCCAGCAGGGCGGTGGCAAGGATTCTGGGTTCCATCCTGGACATTTGCCCAGGGCCCCAAAATTACTAACAATACCCCAATTGATAGATTCAGGTGGGTAGCTATGTTGGTCTGAAGCAACAGAACAAAACTTGAGTCCAGTAGCTGTTTCATTGCAAGGGAATTTCAGAAACAGACTGGAGTGGGAGACTGCTGAATTACAAGTTTTTTTAAAATTATTTTTATTTAAGACAAACAAACATACACAGATCGGGGGGTTCCATTTCATCACTAAAATATCTAGTTAAGTATTTCATACAATGTCTAAATATCTGTTTTCTATATTCCACCTTATTTGTATGTATATTCTTTTGCAATTGATTTAAAATAAGTTCCTGTTTTTTTCAAACTGGTTATATGTCAGTTTAATTTATAAGATCTTGATAAATTGTATAGTCTCTCTTGTCCAAAGGGTTTTGACCTTCTTCTCTTGAAAGTATGTATAATCTCACATATCCAGAAAGTTTTAACCATTTTTGTAGGATTTCATCCTCTTTTTCATTCTCTGGTTTCTCCTCTTAAGTTTTAAAGTCTTAATTCTGTGTCTTTTCCCCTTGTATGTAAGGAAAATCGCCTATGGAAGTAGCCGTCTATATTCAATTCTTTGGATGGTTTGAGGTTCCATATATTCTTTATTTTTTTTCTCTCTGAAGGAAAATTTCATTTTCTGCTGTAAAGATTCCATCTCTTGTCAATCTTTCATATAATCTCACATTCAGGAGCCCCTAAACTCCTCTTAAGGATCCAGTGATCCGGTGGCTTCATGGGAGCAAGTCCCATAGCTGACCATTCTCATAGTGCCAAAAACCGGAAGCCGCCCTGAATTACAAGTTATTGTAACACTCAGACCAATGGAACCCCCAGTGCTTAACAGAGATATTGGGTTCTTATCTCACTTCATACGTTAAGTCACTCAGTTCTCACTTATATCCAGAATTAAACGTTGTTGGTCTTAAAGGTGCCATTGGACTCAAACCTAATTCTCACATCTGTTGCTAACTCTTTTATTCATATACTAATTTGCTGTTATTAACAGAGATATTGGGTTCTTATCTCACTTCATACGTTAAGTCACTCAGTTCTCACTTATACCCAGAATTAAACGTTGCTGGTCTTAAAGGTGCCACTGGACTCAAACCTAATTCTCACATCCGTTGCTAACTGTTTTATTCATATACTAATTTGCTGTTATTCACAAGTCTTACCAACTGCTTTAATCCAATCTTAGATATATGTATCACTCAGTTACTTATGCACTTTGACTCTAACTACCCTTCCTGGCAACTAAATTCCCACCACACATCTATATGTAAGGCTTGAGGAAGTCTGTTTCAATGTCTCTGGAGAAGTATGTATGCACATGAAAGCTTATACCTAGAATTAAACTTTGTTGGTCTTAGAGGTGTCACTGGACTCAAACTTAATTCTAGTGCTCCTGATTATTATCTCCTATTTTAGCTGGGGACTGAAGCCAAGAGAAAGAAGCTTGGCTAAGGCCACTTGGTGAGTTTGTGACTGATATGAAATCTGAACCGGCAACCTGTCAGATCACAGCTCATTCTCTTCACCACAATACCATACCAGCTCCCACATTTCTCACTGTATTTAGCTAAATTCCTTATATGGTGTCTGCTTCCTTAATTCACAGGGCAGACTACAACTAATCTAATTTCTCAGGCTAATGGAAGAGACCATATAGTCAATATATCTTCATCTGACCATGCCTGAAGACCAGAAGCACAGAAAATCCAAAGGAAACCTCTTTTGCCACTGTTTTCTAGTACAACTCTCCTTCCCTCTGGGTCAAGGCACTCTGCACATTTTAGATCCAGCTTTTGAAATAAATTTTTAAAAGGATCCTCTTCCCTTGTCTTTTTTGAATCATATAAAACATTGTGAAAGCATGTAGCCAAAGTCAGAAAGGGGTTTAAGAATGCTGTAGTTTCATGCCTTGAAGCCTTAAAAAGTCTGAATTTAGGAAACTCAATGTTTCTGGGTCTGGATGTTTGAAATCATCTGCCAGAAAAGTAGCTAGAGCTACCAAAAAGTCACTGAAATGTCTAACAAACCCCCAACAAGAAGAAGAGAAGAAGAGATTGAATTTATACCCAGCCCTTCACTCAGAGTCTCAGAGAGGCTTACAAACTTCTTTCCCTTCCCCTCCCCACAACAGACACCCTGTGAGGTAGGTGGGGCTGAGAGAGCTCTTTCAAGAACTGCCCTTTCAAGGACAGCTCTTATCAGAACTATGGCTTGCCCAAGGTCATTCAGCAGCTGCAAGTGGGGAATCAAACCTGGTTCTCCCAGATTAGAGTCCACACACTTAACCACTACACCAAACTGGCTCTCAGCACCAAACCCGCTCTTATAATTACAGATGTAAAAGTTCTGGAAATTTTGAAGCTGGGGAGGGGGGTTTCCAGGGGGAAAATAGAAATTTGGTGGGAAATTGAAATATATGAAGTACTTACTCTTCTTGCAGGCTTCCTCGGGAGGTGGTGGGCTCTCCCTCTTTGGAAGTTTTTAAACAGAGGCTAGATGGCCATTTGACAGCAATGCTGATTCTGTGAACTTAGGCAGATCATGAGAAGGAGGGCAGGAAGGGTTCCATCTGTGCTTAGTTCTCATGGCCCTTTCTTACACACCCAGGGAAATGCTGTCCGTGACTTTGGGATCGGGAAGCAATTTTTCTCCAGGGCAGTTTGCCTGGGGATCCTGGAGGTTTTTTGTCATCTTCAGGGCATGGAAGAAGAGAAGTGATTAGATTTATACCCCGCCCTTCACTACCCAAAGGAGTCTCAGAGCTGCTTACAAACTCCTTTCCCTTCCCCTCCCCACAACAGATACCCTGTGAGGTAGGTGGGGCTGAAAGAGCTCTGACAGAAACTGCTCTTTTTCAAGTACAGCTGTGCCAGAACTATGGCTTGCCCAAGGTCATCCAGCAGGTGCAACTGGAGGAGTGGGGAATCAAACCCGGTTCTCCCAGATTAGAGTCCGTGCACTTAACCACTACACCAAACTGGGTCACTAGGGGTGTGGGGGGGAGGTATTTGTGAATTTCCTGCGTTGTGCAGGGAATCGGACTAGATGACCCTGGAGGTCCCTTCCAACTCTATGATTCTATCAAACCCAAACTAATTTTACTCCTTTAAACAACATAAAATGCATCATTTATAATTTTCTTAGCATATAAAATTGCAATATTTGATGAATTTATGGAATGAAAAAGTTACAGAAGAAAAACTGCAAATATATTTACTACTGGGAGAAAATGGCAAGCTGTTGCTTGCTGTGCTGCCTTAGCACATGAACCTTAATTTTTGCTATCTGGTTAGAGGGAACTCAGTTCACAATCAAACTTTCAGAGTTTCCCTCTGAGGCACTGGTGTCATGTCTGCCCCATCGGCTTCTGATATTCTTTTCCCTCCAGGAAGTTAAAGCAATAAGCTACTTTTTACCCAATCTGTGGGTATATGTGTCACAGTGGTTTAAGGGAGAGGTGAAAAGGTCAATCACAAATCAGGTCAAAAGGGTCACAAGGCACACAACTGTTCAACAGCAATGAAAGAAAAACCTGCATGTTCCCTTCAGGAAGATTAGGTATTCTTCTAGGATGTCAGCTATGCTGCCATGGGGGTGGGGGAGTTCATTCTGTGTCTTGCTAATTGCTATTGCATTCCTGTCCCTGCTGTTCTGCCTGTGCCGTAATGGTTATCTCTACAGATGCGCAGGAGGATGTTATGTTGGAAGTTGTATTGTCTGGAAGTCTCCTATGTACCCTGAGAGACTATTGCTTCCCAGCTTTCGCCACCTAACGGTTTTCTGGCTGGTCCCATGCGCGGGAAGTTTCCTAATTGGCCCATGCCATGGGGGGGGGGGGTTTGCATACGAATGCCCTATATCCTATTAGGCTCAATGGGTTGCCGCCATTCTCAACAGTGCCTGTGTTACTGCATCTATAGCTTTGCAATAAAAGTATAACCGTTCCTGAATGCATGTACTTTGTTGTAAGCTGTGGGTTCTGACATAGGACCACAAATGGATCTTGGAATTAAGAACTGTATGTGTCTACAGCATACCCAGTTTGTTTTTAAAACCATTTCACTCATTATAAAAGAGGAAAAAATTCATGGGAATTTTTTTTCAGTACTTCAAAAAAAATTCCAATTTTTCTACTAGGGAAAATTGATAAAAAGGCCTCAGGAAAAAGGAGGGGTACCTTCCTTTTCCCAAAAGTTTTCTGTTTTTTCCACAGCTTTCACATCTCTATAGACAGCAGAAAATAAGTTCAGTAGATTTGTGTGTTTTAATTTTCTTTCAAGAAATAACAAAAGATTTTTTAATTATCAATTAATTAATGAAAAAACACTATCATCTTAAAACAATATTTTGCCTCCCTTTGTGGTGTTGACAAAATGAACTGTTGGGTCCAAAGAAATACACAAATTTCACTAACTCAAAAGTAGCAGCTATTTTTCTTTCCTGCTACTAAATGAGAAATCATTGCCTTATGAGCAATTGAAGAAGGGAATAATAATTTAATACAACTTTTTAAAAAACCTAGAAAATCTGTTCTAAATACAGAGTCCATTTTTATGTCACTATATTTATAGCTTTTAAACACAACTTTTATGTTGATGGAACTTCGGGCAGCTTGAAGCAAAAATAAACTAGAATGACCACAAAAATGCAAAGTGAAGTAATGGAATTACTTAACTGGCCATCCATGAAGCCAATAAAAAAAAAAAATCTTCTTTTTCAGTATTGAGGCTATTGCTAGGCACAAGAGCAGTATGCTTCAAGTTCCTTTCTGCTTAAGGTCTTATGGCAATTTTTGTAGCACTGTTACATATTGCAAGGAAAACCAGGCACCTGACTCTTTCGCATGACTTGCACCTTTGTGAACTAACAAAGCATTCTCTGGGTTGAAGTAGTGAGTCAGAAACTTTGGCTTACAAAGGTTAAGGCTGTTTACTGGAGGAGGAGAGCTGCTGTGTCTCAAAAGACAGCCAGCTCTGCCCTAAAAAGTCAGTCCTCAAATCTCCAACCAAAAATAACACGAAGGAGAAAGTTAGAAATGTTGGCTGATCCTGTAACACCCAAGCTCAGAAATACAAGCTCAGGCCGCTTTGTAATGCTCACCTTACAACATGGTGGTTAGGGAACTCTTCATGTTATTCTTATTTTTGTCATCAAGTCACAGCTGACTTACGGCAACCTTGCAGGGTTTTTCAAGGCAAGAGATGGTGGTTTGCCACTGCCTGCCTCTGCGCAGCCGATCCTAGACTTCCTCAGTGGTCTCCCACCGAAATACTAACCAGGGCCAACCGTGCTTAGGTTCCAAGAATTGAAAAGATCAGGCTTCCTTGGGCTATCCAGGTCAGGGCTGGTGAACATTACAGCTGCAAATCTTTCCCCGACTCAGATTTAACATATGCATATAAATCATTTCTATCCTAGCTTTCTGTTCTTATTCTTAGTTCATTTAAGTATATAAAAGCAGTCTACACAAAAACCAATATAATGAGCAATTAAGTCAACGTTTTAGGGCTAAAAACAGCAAGAGCAGTCAATCCCAAAAAAGCATCCATAGCTGGGAAGAATAATCACGTACACTCCAAAGGAACCTGATGCTTCAACAGAAACACACCTCAGTGGGATATTCAATATTTGTGCCCCCTATTGCTCTTGTCAGTTTTCACCTGCTCCACTTCTAAAGGTAGAGGCAACCGGAACCAGGCCTCTGAAAACAACCTAATGCAAAGAGAAAGTTGATCCAGGAGCAGAAGGTCCTTCAGACTGGGAGGGACCAGTTACTCCCCAAGCAATTAGAAGTAGATCTCTGCCCCTCCTCCTCCAAGGCTGCTGTCATCACTTTCTCACCCTTCCCTTCAAAACAACTGCAGCAGTTTCTCTCCTCTTTCTCTTCAGTTGTGGAGGCACTCCCATGCATCCTTTCTGATTGATAAAACACAGTACCAGCACCCTTGCCTCCTTCGTGCAAACAAGCAACCTTGCTCTGAACAGGAAAGGACTGTGCTATAGAGTCTTTCCCCCTGCACCAAAGCTATTTTGCCTCTTCTAGAGAAAGCACAAAGGTAACTGTTTATTTTTCCCCTGGGTAGCAAATCAGAATTCTGAGTGGTGGAAAAACAGTGGAGGAAAGATTTTTTCCGCCTAAGCATTGCAATTCAGAGACCTGCTCTGAAATAAGTGTAAGTTTTGTATATGCTGCCATTCTGTAACTGGCTGTATCCACCAAGCCAAAAAAAAAAAAAAAAATGCAAAAAAAATTAAACACAAAAAAACATACACCACACACGCTAGAAATTCTGATGGACAGAGCTTTGACTCTTGAAAGCTTATCCCCCAGAAATCTTGTTGGTCTCTAAGGGGCTATTGGCCTCAAATCTAGCTACACAATATTAAGTGGCTCCCAGAAACATAAAGGGCGTGATCACACGCACAATTAGACCCACCATAGGCGCAAATGCCAGGCGGATTTAAAGGGCATGATCAGACACGAACATCTGGGAAACACCCCGCACCCGTGGGCAACCCGTTCTACTCCACTGCAGAAGTGGAGTAAATGGACACCAGGGAAAGCCTGGTAGTAAACAGGCTGCAACGGGCCATGGATGGACTTTCCCGTGTCTGATCCCTCCAGCACACTCTCATGGCATCGGGATGGTCTGATCAGGCCATTCCGACTCCGTGCCATTGTTTTCCCCCCTTCTCAGTGTGTGCATCATTGCAAACTCCATAGGGAGCCCTCAGTGCAGAGGTGCAATACATTGATTCCTTGTTTAAGTGCATTAGCAACTAATGGCAACCCCCCCCCCAACTTTCCTGTGGTTGTGTCTGATCACACAGTGGCAGGCTGTGCCCGCCACTTCCAAGGACTGTGTGATCGCGCAACTGCAGGTCAATTTCCTCCAGAGGAGATAACCTTGCTCCTACCCGCTTTATCTCACACGTGTGACCACCCCCACTGTTTGCCCTTCCCTATTAGATGCCCCCCTCCCAGGCAAAACTGAAGGAGGAGGAGGAGGAGGAGG
>NW_015173130.1:203054-211616 GCF_001447785.1 Gekko japonicus
GACTGACCCAAGGTCACATCAGCAGGTGCAAGTGGAAGAGTGGGGAATCAAACCCGGTTCTCCCGGACTAGAGTCCGCACACTTAACCACTACACCAAACTGAAATGTATTCAGATGAGGTGTCATTACAGAGAATTCCTATACACTCTAGTCTAGCCGCTATACACTTTTAAGCCAACCAATGTTTCCAAAGTAAAAATTTGTCAAAAACGAATTCATTTTAAAACCAAACAAATACTGGGAAAAACAGAGTTTCACTAGCACACAGAAGCTTCAGAAGTCAGCTTCTGCCCAAAAGGGGGGGGGGGTTGTGTGCAGAGAACAACCGGCATGGATTTAATATCTAGTTCAAAAGTAAACCATAACAACTAAAGAGCATGAACAAATTAAGCACATGCTTGAGTTCCACTTTAAAAAGCAATGCTGCTTCCTTTTTGGTTAGATTATAGTCTAGTGTGGGTTCGCTTGATTACTAGTAAATATTAAAGCCCCAAGCCATGCAGGGCATGGTCTCCTAGGAGACCAGGGGGACAATACAGTTAAACAGCTTGGGGGAAACAAAGGGCATATTATCCACCTGGCCGACAAGCTCCACAGTTAACAGGAAAGGTTAACATCTTGTGTGTCAAAAGGCCTCTATAAAGTTCCCAAACAATTTTAAACAAGATTTCACAGTTACGGCAAGTGGTTCTCGAACAGGTTCAGACAGAACTCTCCCAAAACTGAAATGAGAAACTGGAATGAAAATGGTTTCATGAATATTCTAGACAGCATGAAGGGATTATGCAAGAGATTTATATTCCATTACTGGCCGTTTGCAAATGGCAGCTGCGGGATAAGAACCTGTTCAGACCCACTGCTCAAGTCAGCATGCAAACCCATCAGTAGGCAGGTTGGTCAGGTTTTGTTTTTAGTTTTAAATAGGTCACTGACTAAAAAAAACACTTATCTGCAAATCTGAGTTATTGCTAAACCTCTCCCAGTCACCGTCCACTCGGACAAATCACAACGCTAGAGCTGCTTTATATGGAAATGCAGAATACAGCTTGCCCAAACAACTTTTTCATTCCAAGTAGATAAATAGGTACCACTTTGGTGGGAAGGTAACAGCGTTCCGTGCGCCTGGGTGTTTAGTCATGCCGGCCACATGACCACGGAAACGTCTTCGGACAGCGCTGGCTCTTCGGCTTTGAAACGGAGATGAGCACCGCAACCCTAGAGTCGGATTCGACTGGCTTTCGAGCAAGGGAACCTTTACCTTTTACCATATTCCTGGCTTCTAATTTTAAAAATCACATATACTTCTGCTTCCCACATTTTATTTTACACATAAAAACATGGGAGGGGGGAGTTTCCAGGATGTCACACTTTGCTCCCCAAATTTCTTCACCAGGAATGATAAAAAAATCTAGCATCTATGCGTGTTCACAGCATTCAGAACAGAACAACTGTTTGCACCCAACTTAATTTGGAGTGTTGCTCACCATTATATTCTTCCCTCCCCCATCTGCCATCCCTATGAAAATACTGATATGTACCTTCCAGAAGAAAATGCCATACAAAGCAACAAGATCCCGCATACTTTAAGCAATGCAGCTGGTAGCTGGAAGCTTATTAACAATAACAATAACACACAGCGGCAGAATTCAATGTATTTACTGGGGGATGGTCTTGATACTGGCACTGCAGAAGTAGGGAAGCAAAAGCCATAACGCAACTTCAGTCAGATTCAACCAGTTTGCAATGCAATTGTGCCACTGATGCACACTCACTTGGCACGTGTGTTACTTCTAGATTCCCTTCCCTTCAAATGGATGAACTGGAAGGAAGCAGAAACAATGTAATTTGGTGCCAGAGTGCAGAGCTTTGGTTTATATTAAAAAGGAGCAAAACAGGAAGCCCTGGGTTTACGTAACCATGCCAGGCACCGCATCGGCTAGCCCCTTATACAGTCTGGAACGCTGGAGACCAGCAAACAAGGGTTGGAAGGTGCAGAAGGTGCCAGATGGCTTTTCGTTGTTGACCTACCAAAACTATGCCACAGCTACTGGAAAAACAGGCAGAAGCCGATATAGAACAAGAAAAGTCTTGGAAAATTACTCTCTGGCCATTTTTAAAACTGCTGTGGTTCTTTATTAAAAGCACACACACAATAAGTAAGATCAGCTTTGCACCTAAGTTGGTAAATGTCATTAGGTGAATTGTTATCCATTCTGGATTTGTTGGTTTTTATTTCTACCCCACCTTTCTTATTCAAAAGAAAAAACCCAGGTAGTATTTATTTATTTATAACCCACTTTCCTCCCCAATTGGGGAGCCAAAGCAGCTTACAACACTGTTCTCCACCGCCCCTCATGTGACCCTCACAACAATCACTCTGTGAGGCAGGTTACGCAGACAGAAGGGGACTGGTCCAAAGTGAGCTTCCATGACCAAGTGAGGACTTGAACCTCGATCCACTATTCCTAGCCTGACACAGTAACCACTATACTATCTGGTGAAAGAAGGTCTTCTTTTCTCTCCATATTGGCTAGCTATTGCTGAACATAATTGCTGGTCCAGACCTGACCTGGATAGGCCAGGCAAGCCCTGTATCATCAGATCTCAGAAGCTAAGCAGGGTCGACTCTGGCAAGTACTTGGATGGCAGACCTACTTGAAATACTGGAGGCAGACCTTATTCAACCACCTCTCTGAATATCCTCCAGGCCCACAGTAGGAGACAGTCACCAGAAGTTACCATGATTTCCAGGTGCACACACCGTCACCAGAGGTAACCATGACTTCCAGGTGTGAGCATACACACACACATATAAAAATACAAAGTATAACAGTTGGTCTAGATAGGCAGGGGGCAAAGCCAGAACATTCATACCTGACCTTCTCTCCCCATGTGTTCAGTGTGTACAAGGGGCTGTCCTATGCACTGGGGTACTGAGAGAGGCCACGTCAATATATCCACTTATCTGGATATGCCTTATATTTTACCTTTTCTTTCTCCCAGATACTCACGAGTAGAGTTAAATTAGAAGCCTGCCTTCTCTCAAAGCACAGAGAAACAGGTACGGAATGAGAAATCATTCACGCATATCCAAGTGCAAAAAGAGCCAGATAAGAGCAACCATACCCTTAGGGTTGCCAGCTCTGGGTTGGAAAATACCTGGAGATTTGGGAGATGGAGCCTGAGGAGGGTGGGGAAGCTCCATAGCTAGACGATTTTCAGTGGGGGGGGGAATGGATGGTGAGGGGAGCACTGGATGGAAGAAGGGCACGGGGAGAAAAAAGAATGGAGGCAACTAGGGGAGCAAGTGCACGCACGGCAGAGGAAGGGGGTGTGGCAGGGAAGAGCTGACTGTGTAATGGTTCGAGCAGGTGTAGCTTGGAAAGGAAGTTTGAAGACACTCCACACTCCCATGGTCACCTTACTCTGTCCACTTCTCCCTCCCCAAAGCAGAAGCCGGAGAGTGTGGTGGGTCAGAGGGCTACTGCTGCCACTGCCTCCTAAACCAGCTCAACCTGGTCCCCCCCACCCTGCATTCCTTGGAGATGTTTGGCCGGTTTCCAAGCTAGACAGCTTGGCAACCCATGGGATCAACAAGGGGTGTTGCAGGGAGGAGCGGGCTGGCGCACACGCATCGGGGCTACTATCCCTCCTCCTTCCTCCCACGACAATCCGCTACATGGACATGCGGAGGGGGACGGCAACTCATCTCAGTGCCCCTCTAGTGAAGGAAGGAGGCACCCTTGCCTGAGCCATGCCAGCTGCTGCTGCTCACACGAGGGCCTCTACATCTCGCCCCCCCCTTCCCATTGTGGGAAGCAGCAGCTTCTAAGAGCAAAAGGAGGAAGGGCAAAGCGGCTTCGGCTTTCAAAACTGAGCATGACTGGCCGTCCAGGCATGCTCCACAAAAATAGTAGGGCAGCTAAAACTGCCAAATGATGGGAAGTGAGAGGTTCCACACCCCACAAGCAGCGACCGTTTTCAAAAGGAGAGACAGGATGGGGTGGGGAAATGGGGGTAGACAAAGAGCCTCCAGAACTCCTGCAGGAACTTTGCAAAGGTTTGGAAGAGCATGATCTGGATTGAACCTCTAAGGAGGATGGCATCTTTTTTCTCTCTCCCTGACCCTCCAGTGCGCGGATTGAACCTCTAAGGAGGCTGGCATCTTTTTTTTTCTCTCTCCCTGACCCTCCAGTGCGGCTCCAAGTCAGCAAGGAAGACAGGGCGGGCTCTAAGATTCGGTAGGGCCTTGAAAATTCGGGAGGGGGCATCGTCCCACATTAGCTACGGCCCTGGGGTGGAGTTTGGGAGGGGGAGGGACTTCAACGAGGTGTAATGCCACAGAGTCTACCTTTCACAGCTGCCATTTTCTCCTAGAGATCAGTTGTAATAGCAGGAGATCTCCACCCACCACCTGGAGGTTGGCAACCCTACATGCCCTTAGAGCACAGCACACATGAGCCCATACAAACCACTGGGTGACAGTAGGAAGTGCAGCCAACTTACAGCAACCTCTCATGGGATTTTCAATGCAAGAGACATTCAGAGGGGGTTTGCCGTTGCCTGCCTCTGGGCAGTAACCCTGGAGTTTCTTGGTGGTCACCCATCCAAATCCTAACCAAGGCTGACCCTGCTTGGCTTCCAAGATCTGATGAGACTGGGGCTAACATGGGCCATACGGGTCAGGGTAAAACACTAAGAGCAATCCTAAAATCAGACTAAATCCTACGGAGTACAACCCCAGGTTAAGGGTGTACAGGATTTCAAGGACAAACTACAGTTTTCCACAAATGAGGAAGTCAGGAAGGGAACCAAAACACACCAAGAGAGGAGAAATACCGAAAAGAATGCAGAAACTTCTTCATGTAAATGGATCCTTTCAAACCATTATTCAACAAAAGCTTGTAATGACAAAGGAAATACTGATGAACTGTTTAGCAAGATAAAGATTATATTTCCTTTTGCATCTCTTTTCAGAGTGGGGGGGGGACCTCTTCACTCACTTTCTGCCTCTACAGTAACTTACATCTTACTTTGCCATAAGTAAGGTTCACAGATCTTGCTTCTAAATCAGGTGCTGAGTTTCCATCATAGCAGAGATCTAAAGTTTCCTTTAACCTTTTGAGGGATTCAGCAGAGAATTTTAAAACCTTAGAAACTTTGCCTTTTTAATGAATTATTTTCTAACTCTGTTGCTAAAAGATCTTTTACCTTTGGATGTACTTGATACAGGAACATACTTAAAGCAGTGCATTTTACAAAATCCATTCAATAATATGAATATCATGTGCAGATATTACCGCATGCACTGCATACACAGAATTAATAATAGCGTGAAGGGCTCCATTTTAATATGTCCACAGATGTGTGTTTTTATATTATGGTTATCACTGAAAGAGAAAGAGCTCAAAATACACTTGGCAATCTGCTAAAAACTTGCTGAGATGGGGAAGAGGACTCTACACTCTTGTGAGTTTGGTCCTGTCTGTCAGATAAGTTCTAGAAGGGGGTAGTGGGGAACAACTCTTCTATAACGAATGGAATAATAGTTGAGTCTGAGCTGCGTCAGGTTCCTCCCTGTCTGGATCCCAGGACTGTCAAGATCTACTCCTGGAAGGAAGAAGCCTAGAGAGTAGGTGTCAGCAGCCTTTTACAGTTAAGGAGCCGAACTACGTCAAAATTTAGAGCAAGCAGACAACAGACAGGTCCATTTGTATAACTGAAATTATATTTATTTCTTATTATTTATTTAAGGCATTTATATGCCCCCCTTCTACCCAAATAGGGTCACCCAAGGCAGCAAATATCAGGCATTAAAACATTTCAAACAGCATTTAATGCATTATATAAATAATTAACACTACAAAGAACCCGTGTGTGTGTGTGTGTGTGTGTGTGTGTGTGTGTGTGTTAAATGCCATCAAGTCCCTTCTGACTTATGGCGACCCTATGAATCAATGACCTCCAGAAAGTCCTATCATTAACAGCCTTGCTCAGGCATTGTACATTGAGGGCTTTGGCTTCCTTGATTGAGTCAATCCATCTCATGTTGGGTCTTCTTTTCCTGCTGCCTTCAACTTTTCCTAGCATCATTGTCTTTTCCAGTGGCATTATTGTCTTCTCATAATGTGACCAAGCTACGATATGACCAACCTACCTCCGTTTAGTCATTTTAGCTTCTAGGGAGAGCTCAGGCTTGATTTGATCTAGAATCTATTTCTTTGTCGTTTTGGCGGTTTACAGCACCCATAATGCTCTCCTCCAACATCACATTTCAAAGGAATCTACTTTCTGCCTGTCAGCTTTCTTCATTGTCCAACTTTCACACCCATATATATTCATGGGGAACTCTGCAGCATGAATGATCTTGATCTTGATCGCCAGTGACACACCCTTACACTTAAGAATCTTTTCTAGATCCTTCCTGGCTGCCCTTCCCAATCTCCACCTCCTTCTGATATCTTCATTGCAGTCTCTTTCTTGGTTGATGATGGAGCCAAGAAATAGAAAATCTTTAACAATTTCAATTTTATTTATTCATTTATCTATATTTTCAATGTATAGACCATCCTACCCCTGAATACACATGGCTCAGGGCGGTGAACAACATAATGATAGAAATATTCATAAATAATAAAACTTAGTAAAATTTAAATAATCCATAGACTTCTTGATCTAGTGTAAGACCCCCTGTAAGCGCGCCTCAAAGATCTCGACAGTGAGCAGGTCCATCCATGATGAGTCTATCATGTATGGTACCGAGTTTGGGATTGGTGCCAAAAGGGGACCTTGAGTCTGAAGAGCAGTCTCTACGGCCGTCTCCTCAGTGCCTTCTGTACAAAGAAGGTGATCTAAAGTCTTGAGAGTAGCGGTGGTGTAGGCTATATGAGCATGAGCGGCTCTGAGAGCACTGCTTCATTTGTGTAGAAGAAAAGGCTTCACAGGCGCTGGAAGAATGGTCCTACAGGTCCTACCATCCTGGACACTCAGGGTGTCCTCAGGCAAGGCATCCCCCAACAGAGTGTAGCTGCATACCAAGGGGGAGTGAGATGGGACAATGATGGCTTGTTGTCCCAGAGGCACTTGCTCAGAAGCAGCAGGTGGAGTGTCAACCGCTGCCAAGACAGCCGAGGCGGTCAGGGTGAAGGTGGCCATCACGGAACTGTGTCGGTCAGCCAAGGACAGTGCAACTGGATGGGTAGTCAGTGTCGAAGTCAAAAGACCCGTAATAACCAACAGCACAACAGGAGTCAGTGTCGATACTGGGACCAATTTTGATTTCTTCAGTTTCGGGTCCAGGGAAGCTGACCCCGAGGGTCTCCTGGACGATTTGTCCTTTTTATGTTTCATCCTGGATGAGATGGCCAAGCCTCCCAATTTCACCAAATCTCCCCTCGATGGTGGGGGAGCAGTGTGGCCTGAGATTGCAAGGTTAGGGCCACTGTAAGGCGAAGGAAAGACTCCAGCAGAAGGCTACAAAGTCAAGCTGCCCTATTCTTTTGAGCCTGCTTTGTGAATCTTGCATAGTGGCTACAGGAGTCTACTCAATGTCCAACCCCCAGGCACAGCAGGCATAAATTGTGGCCATCAGAAGATGGCAACTTGGCCCAACAGCTATGGTACCTCTTGAAGAAAACCACTCCTTCCATGCGTCGCATCCCTGGCCCAGAAGGGTGGGAAGGAAGGGGGGGTTCTGGAGAAGGGGTAAAAACTCACAAAATAACTTCACGTGTGGGACTGCACAGAGGCGACAAAGAAGTTAGCTAATGTTCCTTTCACCAATTTTCACTCCACCTTCCAACTAAATCTAACCCAGCTTTCCTTATATGTTCCATTCTGTTGCTCCATATTCTGTCCTAACAATAGCTTCTTGTCCAGCATACAGGTTACACATCAAACCAATCAACTGTTGTGGCACACACATTTCTTTTAAAACCAACCATAGTTTTTCATGATCCATAGGGATCAATAGTACAATTAATGGAGGATTATGGACTCCTTGCAGGTCCCCTGCTTTTCATACCTAACTCTCAACAATAGCCTCACAGTATGTACCAAAAAATATTCACAGTGGGATCATGTACAAATAGGGGGTCTTTTATACAAACCTGGGCGGGAGGCCTGGGTTTGCAGGAAAACATGAACTGTTAAAACAAAACGCTCTGTGCAGGAGGGGGGGACCACCTCTGGGGTTTGGAATTTCCTGGAGATTTGGGGGTGGAGCCTAAGGAGGGTAGGCTTTTGGGGACGGGAGGGACCTCAGATGCCTAAACCACTATGGAGTCCGCCCTCCAAAACAGCCATCTTCTCCAGGGGATCTGTTTTCTTTTGGCTGGAGATCGGTTTTAACTCCAGGGGGTCTCCAGGCCCCATCTGGAGGCTGGCAACCATAGATAACATGGCTTTTGAGTCTGGGAAACCAGGAATCTGCATACGAGGGGGGGGGTAGGGTTGCAAGATCCAGGTTGGGAAACTCCTGGAGATTTGGGGATGGAGCCTGGGGAGGACAGGGACCTCAGCGGGGTACTAGGCCACAGAGTCCACCCTCCAAAGCATCCCTTT
>NW_015173130.1:211956-212077 GCF_001447785.1 Gekko japonicus
TCAGAGGTATAACATGGAAAGATGGAGGACTCTCTGTGTCATAGAATCACAGAATGTTAGAGCTGGAAGGGACCTTGCAGGTCATCTAGTCCAGCCCCCTGTACTCTGCAGGAGCATAGTC
>NW_015173130.1:213479-215480 GCF_001447785.1 Gekko japonicus
ATTAAAGGAATCTCACAAAGTCCAGTTTCTGAATTTCTCCTTTATTAAACAAAAAACTCATATAAATCAAAATGAAAAACCCTTAAGTATCAACACACACGATGCAGGCTAAAAATAACAAAGTTAGATCTCAGCAGATGACTTTTTAAAAATGACATTGCATCAAGCCTCAAGATGCTTTTTAAAAAACAATTCAGCATTAATTTTTAAGTTGGCTTTTCAAAAACTTGACTGCAGGGCAACTTCTAACACCCCAGGAATCTGCCTCTTTCTCCACTGCCGCTTTTGAGTCCAAAAAATCACACCAAAGCAGCTATTTTCTGATCATGCAAGGTGTCCAAAAGGACTCTTTTTTTTACCATCACCTTATTAACACATACTGTCAGTTCAGAAACTCATCTTTCTGCTTTGTTATTATCACACTCCTTCAGAGGCCTTAAGAGTTACCTACCATGCCACCACATGAAACACTGATAGTGCCACTAATGAGGGTGTAGCTCCTTATGCAGTGCAAAAATTGCTTTAGTCGGATAATGCTACCTTGGAGAGATGCAATCTCTTTTGTTGTTAATGAATACCAAGCAGTGGTCACTCCACAATATGAGGCCTACAGGAGCTCTTGGGTACCTGGCACTAAAAAACCAATCCAATTTAAGTTAATAAATAAAGCAACTTTAAGCACATTGAACTAGTGTTGGGGGGGGTTGCTTTTAACAAGCTGGTTTGTGATAGCTTCCCCCCTCCCTGTTTGCCCTTATGCTTCCTCACCATAAAATTCCTGGTTACATGCTTGACAGGAAGGCGGTACAAACACTATAGCATAACACACTTTAAGGCTTGAACATCAAAGGACGATCATGAGGTAAGCCGCCATGTTCTGCATTAGCCAAGCCTACCAAAAATCACAAAAGGGCAGACTCATGTGAACTTCATTACAGTAGTTTTATTAGGAAGTTACTACCTAATTATAGCATTGGGTGACTTTTAATTTCTCCACTCATGGGTCTTACATGATGTTGAGGGGGGCTTTGTCTCATTAGTGGCTTATACCCGCATCACACTTTTGGGTTTCAGAACATTTTAAGATGGGCCTGACACCATCGTGTTTCATTTAAAGAAACATGTTGTCATTCGTGGGCAAGCACGCCAGATGCCACAATACATTTTGAAAATGAGGAAAGAAATATTCATAATGCACACAGAAATAAACCGACACCACAAGGCTCAATACATTCTAAGATTAACCTGTGGAATTAAATTGCCCTGAGGCACTATGAAAGGTACAAGGAATGACTCCATCCTTCATGGGCAAAGGAAGTATACCAGAAGTATCCTTCAGTCTGTCATTCACTCTTATAGTCCAGCAGCAAGGGAGTTACAGACACTTGCAGAATAAGCCCTCATTTCTTTGATAGTGACAAATCCATGTAGCCTCATGGCCATTAGCCAACACTATCAAAGAAATGAGGGCTTATTCTGCATTTCTGCAAGTGTCTGTAACCTCCTTGCTGCTGGAGGTGTATTTATTTATTTATTATTTATTTATTGCATTTTTACCCCGCCCTCCCCGCGAACGGGCTCAGGGCAGCTTACACGGGAGCAGAAGCCCATACATAAAAACAGTATAAAACATTAAAAGCTATTAAGTCACAACAAAAACAAATAAAGTGCTCCATACAACAAGATGGTCTCTGAAGATGGTATCGATCATTTCATTAGGGTGAAATTGTCCTGTCGATAGTCCAAGCCAGTCCAGCAGCATCAGTGCCATGCAGAATTATGGCAGTTCTTCCAGGGACCACTCCCAACCCCGTTGTTCCAATGATGGTAGTAATAGAGGTGGCAGAGGTGGCGGCCCCCAATATAAAAACCTGGCAGAAGAGCTCCATCTTGCAGGCCCTGTGGAACTGCATAAGGTCCCGCAGGGCCCTGATCTCCTCCGGGAGCTTGTTCCACCAGGTAGGGGCCGCCACTGAGAAGGATCTGGCCCTGGTTGAAGCA